>NW_027263256.1:0-94032 GCF_902827115.2 Pseudochaenichthys georgianus
CCAGGGGTGTAACTATACTAGCCAGCCATGCTTCCACCCGCCTGATGTAAGCCAGGACCACCAGTCCCAGCCACCTGCGTTGGATATGTCATCAGCTTTCATGTCAGCTAACAGGTTGTTAAGATGCAGCACGGTGTCAGTGATGTTCTTGGGGCGTCGGGAATGTAAGTGCAACAGGAGTCACCGATCACATGACACAGGCCACCCTTTGAGGCGAAGTAATTGAAGTAAAAAGTATTGAAAAGTAATCTTGTGGCGCGCTAAACCCAGCATCACTGGGCCACGCCAGTTGGAGGGAAATATGTTTAACATCAGGGAATGCTACGTTAGAAAGGATTCTCTCAGGGGCACCAGATATGTGACAATACGAATTTGTAAGCACCGTCACCGCATGTGTTCCGTAGGATGCGAGTACAAACCAGTAGTAGTGCCTAGGAAAAAATAAGGTGGTGTAAAGACGTTTTGTGGTAACCTCTCTGGATGCAGAGGTTGTGTTTCATCCCTCTCAAATGACTGGGGTGCACATGGCTGACGGGTTGGTACTTTGCGTATGTGGTGTCAAGCGTGGATGCACGCAAAGAGGAGTCAGACCGATTGCTGCATGGTGGGGGAAGCTGCCTAGCATAACGCCACTCGGTTACGCTGTCTTCACCCTTGATGGGCTTTGTCAGAGCCATAAACGCAGAGGTGTTCAACCTGGGTCAGAGAGCGCGGACGAACTGGCACGGACATTGATGAGTCCTGGGGGAAAAGGGTGCATGCATAACATGACCCATTTGTCCTGCGGCCTGCAAGAATGATCTCAGAGTGTGCCACCAGACGTTACCGGTGATCCCATTACTGGTCTGACCCACATCAATGTTGCTATGGTCGCCTATGTATAGATTAAATGTAGATGTACCTATGGATGTCAACAGTGGCGTCAAAGGTTGCTTACGCTTTTCCGGGTCTGAGTTTTGGGCGCGATGTCTATGTAAAATGTGCCACACGGGTCGGCGCCGGATACATACATACAGACAACAAAATAAAATAAATGTGGTTCGCCCTGCTTTCCCCATGTACCTCTTAGTACCTCTTGGCTGACATGCTGTATGCTGAAATGGATACATAAAATATAGGACTAGTCCTAACACAACTATCATGGCAAGTATGCAGAGGAACCATTCTATGATTGTCCAGGCTCTCCAGTAGCATTCACATTGCTCACGGTTGCGTTGTCGTCTCTCCAGGCGAGCCCTCATCACGAGGGGGAAATGTTCCATGGAGTGGTGTGAGTGTATTCTCTCGGTCGATTTCGTGACACGGACCGTCAGACTTCACACTGATAACACAAACGAGGAACCAGAGAGCATATGGAACCGCTCAGCTGGCACTCGCTGTGACACCTTGTGTGTAGTGTGTTTTGGTGTATGTAGTGCAAGTGTGGTGCTGGTGGTGACTGGACACGTCACTTGTTGTCATCTCTGTTGGTGACTCGGACACGTCACTTGTTGTCATCTGTTGGTGACTTGGACACGTCACTTGTTGTCATCTGTTGGTGACTTGGACATGTCACTTGTTGTCATCTGTTGGTGACTTGGACATGTCACTTGTTGTCATCTGTTGGTGACTTGGACATGTCACTTGTTGTCGTCTGTTCTATCGTTTCTCCTTTCCTGTGACCACGACCTTGCAGTGGCTGGCGTGGACCCATGTAGCTCTCTCGGCGACCTTGACCGCTGTCTGGGTGACGAGAAGCACCTGGTAGGGACCTTGCCAACGATTGGATTTCCAGCTCTTTCTCCGGAAATCCTTGATCAGCACGAAGTCGCCGGTTGAAGGCGGTGAAGCGGACCAGTGGCAGTCGCTAAAGTGGATGATAGGTTAACACAATATGACAACATAGCATCCTCACACAAAGTTGTGGAGGGAAGAGGACATCCTGGAGCCTTGAGTCCAATCTGTGGAGGAGCCCAAAAAAGGATTTCAAATGGGCTGAGTTGACTCCGTGTTCTTTTCCGCATCCTCATGTACATCAGCACAATGGGCAGAGCTTGTGTCCATGACAGACCTGTGTCTGCACAGCATTTTGTAGTGTATTTTGTAATTGCATAATGCAGATTAGCATGCTTCACAGTGCTTTTGAGCTGTTACTGTGAACCCCCTTGTGAACCACTCCTGATTTATAGACTCTAACATCCCCCCTTTTGACACATGATCCCACCCATGTGTCAACTTAGCGAAATGAGGGAAAAAATGTCTGGGAAGACATGGATTGGAATTTGGGCCAACCCAAAAACAGCCCAGCAGCCTTCCATTGAGCCTTCTCAACTGGCGTAGCTAGCTGCTGCATGGAAGTCAGTGATGACATTTTGTCAGTAAAGGAGGAGACAGGGATTTTAACAAATGAGTGTGTGAGGTGCGAGAGGAATCAGGGCAGCTGCCTTTGCGGCTGAGTCAGCAGACGCATTTCCTAGGGAAACTGGGTCTGTACTGCTTGCGTGTGCGGCACATTTACAGACTGCAACCTCAGATGGGAGCAAAATGGCGTCTAGTAAGCCTGCAACCAGTACATGGTTAAGTACTGGTTTGCCATCAGATTTAAGAAATTGTCTACACTTCCAAATAGCCCCAAAATGTGTACTACCCCGAAAGCATATCGTGAGTCAGTGTAAATAGTCACGGTTTTGCCTTCTGCAAACGTGCAGGCTTCAGTTAGTGCGATGAGCTCTGCTGCCTGTGCTGAGAGGTGACATGGAAGCGGTCCAGAACGGAGAACAGCAGAATCTGAAACAACAGAAAAAACAACAAAAAAAACAACAAAAAAAAACAAATAAATTAGTGCCCCCTTGGTCGCGAGAGGCAGACCCATCAACATACAAAATGAGGTCAGCGTTGGTCAGAGGAACGTCTTTTAAGTCCAAACAATAAAAACCTGTCTGTCTTTAAGTCCGGTCTAGGTGCACACCATGGAAAGTACGTCAACCGTCTTCAGGCAATGTTCAAACTAAATGAAGTCTCTCCTTTTGAAACATCATGTGTTGAAATAAACACCTGCAGTTCAAAAAAAAATGAATTGCCTAATATTTTTGTTGTGGAATCAATTAATTTCTTTCTTTAAAGGCAAAAACATGAAAAAGCTAAGAGAAAAACCCTATTGAATACAATATTATTTGGAGCAACTTAATTTATAAATTGTCAACTTAAAAACATGTGTTCATGTTCAACATGTGGTAATTAAGTACATACAATTTAAGATTAATTTAAATAATACGGTAAAACAAGTTGGAACTTTGGAGTAATCAACTTAAAAACTTGTGTTTATGCTACCAATTATTAAGTGAGTGGTAATTGAAAACACCTCTGATTGCAGAGGAAAAGCCTTCTCCCCTAATCCAAATAACTTTGTTGCTTTAACAACATTTCAATAGAAGTTGTCTTAACTCAATAACCATCGATGCAACCTATTGCCTTGATTTTCTTTGTTAAGCCAATGCATTTGTTGTTAGAGTGTACGTAGACTGGGCCTCCCATATAACCTGGCTGAGCCGATATAAAACATATCAATCAGCAAATAACTTTTCAACACATTATTGATTACTATTTTTGAGGTACTTTTAGGTTGGAAGTGAACATAAGTCATAGGTACATGGTGTACTTTTCCTTCACTACATGTATGTAATACCTTTAGTTACTTCACAGATGTGGATGAATGATGTGAAATATAATCAAGTGTTAATCAGACTTTAGTTCCACCTGGAGTGAATCCACAAGCTACCCTGCAGTCTACAAAGTACTTCAGACTAGCTGCACCTTCACCAGCTTTGAGAACACTTTCATGATCAATCATTATAAAACATATCATATATATTATTCTGAAATGGACCAATCTGCACAACGACTACTTTTACTGTCTTTACTTTCACTATATTCTGATAATACTTTTCTACTTTTACTTGAGGAACATTTTGAATGCAGGACTGTTACTGTAACACTCTGGTACTTCTACTTTTACTCAAGTACAATATCTGAGTACTTATTCCACTTCTGGTATATTAGTCTGAATTGTAGCTACAAAATCACACAGAGCTGCATAAAAATAGAATAATATGTACACGTGTGTACAATGATTTGTAGGTAATTTTGACTACTCAAGACAACTCACTTATACATCTTCAAAGTATTGGCTTTCAGAATATTAAACTTGTTTCGGCAAATTCAGATGATAAATTCAACTTTGAAGCTTGTAACGGCATAATTACAAGCAGAGAACGGACTAATGTATCACAGCAAGCATAACAACAGCCGTGTGTTATGAACACATACGCAAGAATGACATCATCTGTGCTTAGTGACTTTTTTAACATTTAGTCTTAACACAAACGTGTGAATGTGTAAGGTTTACCATTATATTCAAATGTGAACAAAAATTGACTGTCTTTGTGTACCGGAACACTGGAAAAAATGCATTTGAGACATCTATGGCAGTAAATATGTTGCAGAGGCTGGAACTTGGATAATCAGATAAGAATTCCGGACGAGCGTGCATGCACAGCTGCATTTACATCGTAAATCCTGGACAAATCTCCACTCGTCAGGAGGTTTGTCTCTGATCTTTTTGACAGGAAACACTGGAATCGTTACACGGAATAATGACCCCTTGTTTAAGCAGAGAGGTAAACACTGGCCATCAACAGCTTCACGTTTCAATGGGTACGGTACGTGAACGTGGACATTAACCCTACGTCATATCTGTGAGCTGCCCAGAGTGAGTATGGCACATCTGAAAGCGCGGCAGGAAGCTCAGAGATATGAGAATTACCTTATCCTCAACCAACAGCAATGTGCGCAGAACGGCTACGTTCGTGCACATTTTCCTTTGATACACGTCACGTGACATAGAGTACATGACATATTCTGTGTGTGTAGGTGCCCAATCAGTGACTGACTCCCAATCTTTAACGATTGGACCCAAATCCCTCCATCTATCAGTGGGGCCCCCTGGCTAGTGAAATGTGTGGACCGCCCCTGGGATTTGACACAGCTGGTTGTGTCTTGTGTGTGTGTGAGTCTAACAGAGATAGTGCTACCCAGCGAATTCCAATACATTTTTAAATATGAGCTCATCATTCACACATTCTAACAGTAAAACTCTCATCATAGCATTTACACGGATCTTTCAACCACGTTAGCAGTACAATGCAAAATGAGAAGTTTCCACACAGCAGGTGGAAAACCACGTTGACCAGTCAAACGCAACAACTCCTGAAAATCAGGATATGTCAGCAGCCCATTGATACACATTCACCAGTTCTTTATCATCAAATGACACTTTTTGAACCATCGTAGGAGATGGCTGTCGGACTTTAAGACCCTCATTTGTGGAAAAATGAGGTCCAAGCCGAACCGGAGAACCAGATCTCTGCCCAGTAAATGTGTTGGGCAGACAGATGATAAAATAACTGTTTTTTACTGATGTGGGAAATGGATTACTGTCAACACCGTTATCTCCACTCTGAAGTGGTACAGAAACTTCTCCTTTTCATAAACCCAGCACATGAATAAATCTATCACTAAATTTGCATTCAGGCAAATCTACCCTTTTTTACCACAGAATGTGTAGCCCCAGAATCAACCAAAAATGTGTGGGACATTTCTTAATGCAAACATTCACTGTCATATTTCAAATATGTACCCTTTTTAACCACAGACATGTCCTCTAATTCTTCTAATTTCTCAATAGCATGTATGATGCGTGTGTGTGTGTGTGTGTGTCACTTCCCTGGTTTGATGCTGCTGGCTGAATTTCCATCTCGCTCGATTGGGCCCCTTCCTTGCTGTCCCCCTCTGCCTCCACTCCAGTGTTCTGTGAGCAGTCCCATAATCCAATGTTCAACACTTCCACACTTGGAAACATCTTTCTTCAAATGAACGTCTTGCTTCTTGTCCTCTGCCTCTGAAAACCTCCTCTGCCTCTCCCTCGGTATTGTGAGCGGCCAGCATTTTGTTTAGCTTGCGCTGTGTCTGTGAGTCCGTTGAGAAAGGCATTACTGAGGTTTGTTTCCCAAACACCTGCTTGGTCTCCTAGGGCATCGGGTTTGTTTATCCCGCTGTTGTCGAGCTTGGAGTTGACGCTGACTGCATGGCTGGGGCTTGTAGTGGAGGTGGTTGAGGTGTTCCAACCAGATTGCCAGGGTTGTACGCCGGAGGAGGGAAGGGATACCCAGTCGAGGAGAGGTCATTCAGGCCTGCAATGGAAGGACACAGAGATGTCTGGGGTTTACATGTCTTTTGGAAATAATGTATTTCTTTTCTTCACATTCATTTTCAACCTTAATATTTTATTTAATCCCCAAGGCCAACTGCCTTTTTTTTACTCCCCAGTATATAAAACACTTTCTATGAGTGTCCATTTTTTCCAAGTCTTTTACTTAATTGTACTCTTCTTTTTCATCCCATCTCCATACTCTTGTAATTTATCTCTTAGGTTTTTGATTTTTAATTTACTCAAAGAACCTCCCTTAGGAAATCCGAACATTTCCGTCCATATATTTAATTTAGACAGACTTTCTTCACCATATTTTGCTCGCATGACATCAACTATCGGACCCTCAGGAGGCTGTACATACCCCCTCGCCTGCTTTGCCCCCATAGCAAAGTCTTTTAAAGTGTCACCAAAACACTCCGTGTCACCAAAACACTATTAAAGTGTCACCAAAACACTCCGTGTCACCAAAACACTATTTTTCATCCGTCGATGCTAGATATGCCAAATATCTCTGTTTTCGAGCAGTCCCTCTCCTGATGTCATGGAGTTTTAATTACGTTTAACTTTAAACAATTTAGACTTTGCACATCTCACCGAGTATTGAAAGCCCTTTGAGTTCGTTGGATCTCGTGAAGTCAATCGGTTCCACCCCGGCGCTGGTCCTCTCGTCTCGTACGGTTTCTGTCGAGGTAGAGGAAAATCCAAAGATCCTGGAGCGACCACCAGCGTCCGGAGTGGTTCACAATCTAACTTACAGAGATCCTGCCGACAACGCCATTTGTAATGGAAATCTAGGGCCCAACACAGCGCTGGAGAGTACAAGTCAAATGAACAATACAAATAAATGGTGAATCAAGCAAAGCTGTCTTTTGGTTATTTATTTGAAGCTTCAAATACACGATACAATAATTAATAATGTCACAAGTCGCACAGAGTATAAGATAGTCTGCGCGAGAGTGCGCAGAACAATGGAAAAGCAAAGGTTATATAGAACCCCAGTGGGAACGTGAGAAATCTGGGTTCACACAGTCACATATTGTTATTAGACACCTGGCCTTCAAAGGGAGATAGCATAACGGTTCTCAGCAGAGGGAAGTTCGTGTGTGTCTGTGTGAGTCTCTTAGTAGCCAAAGCATCTCTTTGGCCTTGAAGGATGAGGAAGAAGAGATATATAATAATGGTAAGAATATATCAGGAAATAAGAAGCATTTGGTTTAAACATATGAAAGACATAATAAGGATAATAATAAGGATAATAATAATAAGGAAAATTTCCACTACAGTGCACACCCTTTTTTGAGCCTGATGGATTAGCGGTCTCAAAATCATCATAGCAGAGCTGTATCTGCATAGCATGCTCTTGTTGTGAGAATAAACAGTGGTTCCTGAAGTACGCGCCATCGTTTACATCTCTGTAAAAGCCCTCCTGGTGTTGTTTAGCTCTTTGAAAACTGTTACAAAGTTCCGTGTTCTTAAACATAGATGAAAGAGACCCCATGATGGGTACATACATGAACTTATCATTGACAGGAACTTGCCTGTATAGTCCTGTTGTTTTATCTCTGCGTGTATCAAAACGCACACCAAGAATATACTCAACAGGTTGAACTATTTTCCATTTCTCCTCAAAATGCCTCATCCGTTTAGATTCTGTGTTAAGACATGAAAAAGGATTCCCAAGCTGATCAAAACAATTCTCAACTTCTTCTAGGGTTTCTTTAGATGCTTCAGATGACAAACATTCAACAACAGCTTCTTTTGCATGGGCATGGATGTCCTTAACCAGTTCCTCCATCGAACCAACTAAACATTGCACAGTACTTTCAGGAACTCCTGATGCTTGTACTTGAGCAATAACTGAGCTGCACATGTCTAGCAATTTCTTTTTCTCCATCGGGATGTGTGTAGTGACCATCACAGGAGAATCCACATTAACTGACTGTGAAACAGAAGCTCCAGGTTCAAACTCAACATGGCTGGCGACATCTGGATCAACACTGTGTTCATGTGCTCGAGATAGGTGCCGCTTGTAACCAGAGTATGTGCAAAACACAAATAAACATCCAAGCTCTCCACAGTGCAAACGCAAAGACCTTCCTGGGTACAAACCATGCTGAAACTTCAAATGTCTAAATAACACTGAACAGTTTATGTGGTGTACCTTGCAAATGTAACATGTGAACATTAGTTCAAGTCAGAAAGGACTGCCTTTCAAACTGAACTGTGAAGAAGTCTTGCTCTAATTTCCTTGACTCGAGGACTTTCCTTCACACTTCCAACATCAATGCCATACACGGTTGTCTGGATGAATGTGTAGAAGTTGCATAGTGTGCTTCATCATAAGACACAGCAAAAGCAAAATGTGCCTTGAAGAGCTCGTCAAAGGCAGCAACTCCAGTCTGCGTCTTACAAGGAATGGCCTTTTGGTCCATGACGATGTAGAAATGTTGGATGCTGTCGTTTCTTTCTCCAACACACAGGAGAAACGGCTGAGCAGGGCCAGTGTCCTTGAGGAAGGTCTCAATGCTTTTCCCGACCTGAGAGAAAAAGAGACAGCGAATGAATCACAAGAAACAGAACTTGGAATTTGGAGAAGAATTAGGATAAAATCTTCAAATGACTGGAAGAGCACAATTATTGTTTCCTTTCACAATTACTTTCAAATTAGGACAAAAGCTGCTCCCGTGTTGTAAAACCCCAACCCGGTCTGAACATTTAAAAAAAATCTGCAACATGTCAAGCCACTTCAAAATTACTATCAGATCTTTACAATCAAACATCTGTTGTTTTCTAAATGGAAATATATATTAAAAACGTTTCGAAAGAACATACCCTTAAGAACTTCACCAGGCGGCCAGCAGCATCCTTTGCACTAATCTTGACTGGTGACTTCTTGCCCTTGGATGTTGGCGGCAACAGGTGAAGAAGTAGAAGGATGGCAGCCACCTCACAGTCCCATACTACAGACAAATAACTTACACCATTTCAATTACTTGAATGACTTTACCAATATTATCTCATGTTTGAGCCTATTTTTCACAGATCATTGATGCTTTATATGTTGTGTTTTTAGAATAATGATTGATAATAGATGGACCTGAGTCTCCCCAGAAGTTGATTTCCATATCGCATTAATTTAATATTGTATAAAAAAACTGGCCAGCAGTTATGTTAAGTACATGGGATATGGAGCAAAGCAGCCAAAACACGAAAGGCTCTGGTATGGTCCAATACTTTAGATTAGATAGGGAACACTGAAGACACCAATTTACACTTACCACCATCATCAGATTCTTGTTGTGCAGACAAAAGAAGCTCATCCACGTGCAAACTTCCAGGAAGATTTTTGCAATCTGCAATGATCCTCGGTTTGAAGAACGTTGGCCATTTCGCAAGATATTTACCAGAGACTTCCTTGCCAAAGAGCATAGTGAAGTCTTGTTCAATCTTAAACACAAAACATGACAGGGAAAACTACATTAGTGAGCAAAATGAACTACCACAAAGCTTTTAAAAAGTCGTTATTTCTTACCAAGCCTGATGTGTCCAGGAATCTTGGAAAAAGGTCTAGGACAGTGGAGGCTGTGGCTCGGTCTTGAACAACCTTTTGTCTTTGCTGAAATGTTGCCTTCATTTTGTCTTGGACCAGGGTTATGTCACTTGAGTGCCTCATCACCGACATAGCTTCATTGCATTCATCACCTGATAACGGCCTCACAGGTGAATGCATGCTGTGATGAGTCTTAGGTCCGACTTGAAAAGAGACCTTGGATTTCTCGATTTCTTGAGCCGAGTTGCGCTGCACAGTTTTCAGCCTCCATGCCAGGTAACCAGAACCACTCTGGTGATCATAGAAATGCTCCTGCTGATTTAATTAAAAGTTAATCCATCACCTGGTTAAGATCAAGGAATTATCCTAAACATGACCTGTGTCATGTGTGTTAGATTTAATGCATGTAAGAGCTGTGGCATGGTTATGGGTTAAATAATTCAACTGTTACTTAAACACTCGGCCCCCTCCTCTTCATCATCTACATCCTTCCCCTTGGTCAGATTCTCCGCCAATACAACCTGGACTTTCACTGTTACGCTGATGACACACAGATTTACCTCAGCACCAAATCCCCCAACAACCCCCCCCCTCAAAGAACTCCACTGGCTCCCCGTTTCACACCGCATCCACTACAAACTCCTGGTCCCCACTTTCAAAGCCCTCCACCCCGGTCCCTCAGATCCACCTCAGCCGGTTTGCTTTCCATCCCCAAGGCCAAACTCCGGAGCTTCGGGGACAGAGCCTTCTCTGTGGCAGCCCCGAAGCTCTGGAACTCCCTACCCCAAGACCTCCGTGAGTCTGAGTCCCTCACCCTGTTCCAGTCCCGACTCAAAACCCGACTCAAAACCCACCTCTTCAACTCTGTATCTATAAGCCTCATCCAGTTGCATAGCGACACTTATTGTGTAGTTGTCTTTTAATAAGCAGGTAGTCTATCATTAGCTAGAACTAGCTGGATCTGATCGATATGGACATAAACGCGAGTGAAGTCTAATCTGACGGGAGAGAGATCAGCTGCTGCTGACGAGTCGAGACTCGACACGCAGCTCTGCATGATCGCATGCAGCGGTGAGCGGAACAAAAGTAACACACACTTCAGGTTAGAATATCACACGTAGCTATTTTAATTACCTCTCAAACTACCTAAACTAGTTATACTGTAGATATGTTTAGTTTTACTGTCGGGTCACTCATTACTGATCCGCGAGCTGCATGATACTGGCATAATAGATTGCCCGATCGGGCAACCAGCAGGTGAGGCTTCATTGCCCGAGCTAAATGCTAGATGGCCCCGGGCCATCGGGCAGTCCTTAATGTCGAGCCCTGAGTGCAATCCAGTGAGCCAGGGAGTTGGTTATTTTCTCAGACGTGGACTTACTTATCCTGGCCCTGAAACCAGTCGTCTGGTTGAGTGTGGGTTGGGTCAGGGTGTGGTTCCTTGCACTCGGAGTCGGGCTAACGTCCACGCTAGCTGCTACATGCTTTGCATTTAGGTGATACTTTAGGCTTGATGTGCTGCGGTGATATGCACATTCTTTTTTGCATAATTTGCACACAACCGTGCTCTTGTCGACGCTTCCATCCGTCCGTTTTTTATTACAAAATGTCCCATCCACGGGGCCGACCATAGCGGTCTCATCATCTTGTTCGTTCATGTTTGACTATTGTTCACCGTGGTTTGTTGTTGTTTGAAGTCCCATGCTGAAGTCATGAACGTTAGTTGGTGCTCCAGTATAATCGGTACGCTTGAAACTCATCCAGTGAGAAACGTTCCGCTGTGCAAAAATAAGTGCGATTAAAATGCGTTAATTTTTGTGGAATTAATTAATCGTAATTAACGCGTTAAAGTCCCGGCCCTAGTTAAAACACACCAGATAACTTACATCTCTTGCACTGCTGCTGTCAGAGGGTCCTTCAATCAGCTGTCTTTTCCAAGCTTTGGTAGATTCTAGTCTTATTGTTGAGTCCGAGCTTGATGATGACCCATCAGATAAGAATGATCCCTCTGAAGAAGACTTCAACATCACACACACACACACACACACACACACACACACACACACACACACACACACACACACACACACACACACACACACACACACACACACACACACACACACACACACACACACACACACACACACACACACACACACACACACACACACACACACACACACACACACACACACACACACACACACACACACACACACACACACACACACACACACACACACACACACACACACACGTTATTCAAATTATAACGTTTATTATAACATTTTATTACCATTGCATTCTTCAGTGAAGGCCTTGAAAGACACCCGAGATGAATTCAAAAGCTCATCAAAGATGTCAGAATCCACTTCCACTCCTGTAGAATCCTTTAGCATCAAGGAAGTCAAACCTGGCAAATTGAATTTTGCCAGCACTGAAACAAAGGATAATTTGGACCATATCATAACTCACAAAATAAACATACAACACTGAAACTCTTGAAAGCAACCATGATGCAAGACACTTTAATTACCTCCTTGTAAGAACTCAGAGTAAATGTAGACATCCTCTACTTTTGGTACCCTGACCCATTTGCTCACACTCTTGTATTCGACAGGAACCAGCATGTCACCACCTTCAAAGGGAAAATGACTTATATTATCATACATATACACAGATACATATACACACAAACATATATGTATATAAATACAGACACACATATATAATACATACTGTATGTACAACCCATACTATGAAGCATACAACTTATAAAAACAGCCTGCCCATTTGTTATAGTTAGCTAAGATAATATAACTGGTTATTTAGCTACAATTATCTAAAATACACTTGGTTATAAAGTTGATTGTACTATATCAGCATGTTTAAGCTAGGAACTAGAAGAGGACCGCTGGGCTTACGTCAGGGAATGCATGACTGCTGGGATTTTTGTGCGAATCTGCTTAATTACGGGACGGCGGGGAAATAGGTGAACATGTGACAAAGCAGCGTTATAAAGGTAATAGCTTAGATAAATAAAGCTTACAATAGTCCACAATCGTTTCCCTCCCCCCGTCACATACATAGGAGAGCGCCGCAGTGTTCACTCGCATTCGTTCTCTGCTTCAGTAGGAGGTTGCTGTTGGGTGGTTGCTAATTGCAAGCTAATAATGCTAGTAGTAAAGCGACCGTCGACTCCACGAGGACACACAGTGATAGCGGTTTATAACTCTAGCTTCCAACATGGCGGAAACACCCCATAATGAAACGCGGCTAACATCGGTCCGCAAGCCCCGGGACGGTGGGATAAATAGGTGAACATGTGACAAAGCAGCGTTATAAAGTTAATAGCTTAGAGAAATAAAGCTTACAATAGTCCACATTCGTTTCCCTCCCACCGTCTCACACACACAGGGGAGCTCCGTGGTTGCTAATTGAAAGCTAATAATGCTAGTAGTAAAGCGACCGTCGACTCCACGTGGACACACGGTGATAGCGGTTTATAACTCTAGCTTCCAACATGGCGGAAACACCCCACAATGCAACGCGGCTAACATCGGTCCGCCAGCCCCCGGACGGCGGGGGGAATAGGTGAACATGTGACAAAGCAGCGTTATAAAGTTAATAGCTTAGAGAAATAAAGCTTACAATAGTCCACATTCGTGTCCCTCCCCCCGTCTCACACACACAGGGGAGCGCCGTGGTTGCTAATTGCAAGCTAATAATGCTACCGTGGATGTCGTCGACTCATACGCCATAATCCACAACCTTACATTATAACAAGATACCAGCTTCAAGATACTTTTCATTTAACTTCTCCTTTTCGCATATTGTAAAAACAACTCACCTCTGTCCCCTAATGCGTCTCCTGTTCGTGTCGAATGTAGGTCTACTCTCCTATAATTCGAGTTTACTCATCAGTATAGTTGCAATGGTGAAATTCGACATAAAAAAACTATTTCAAATTGGATTAAAAAGTTACAGATACAAAACATACATATTAAGTAAATAATTACAATTTACAGACATTATTCATGGTTACATCAACCGCAAAACATTAATTTTAATCGAGTGAAACTTACCGCTTTGGTTAGAGAAATGGCTGTCGAAGGTCTTGGATGAAGCTCCTTTGCCGGAAATTGAGGGGTTTGGTTGAGTCCTCACAACGACCAAAATTGACACCAACACTTTCAGGAAAAAACTCTCGGAGTGATAGCTTGACTAAACTAAGTGTTAAAATAACACTGAACCCTGCTGATTAACACTAACACTGAAAATATAACACTGGCACATTTGCTGTGTACCAATGCGTCTCCGCGATTGGTCGGATCCACCTGTCAATCACATTCACCTCAAACGTGTGAATAACGTCTAATCCATGGATGTATAATATAAACGTGTAACCATAGGCGGCGCGTGAGGCTCAGGTTTGGGAAGGCTAAATAGCTTTTTTTACCTGATGCGGCCCGCCTCCGGCGTCTATAGAAAAGAGATCAACTCAGTGAAAGCACCGCCTGCTGATCAGAGCTCAGTGTGCGGAGTTTAAATCTATCAAGTCATATTACAGGATAAAGGAAATACAGTTTAAACTGCCGTAGGCCTAAGCAGGGAAGACGGCGACGTGTCGCACTTATCATTCATATCACATCATCAATCAGATCATCGATAATTTAATATCATAATATATCATATATTTCCTTATCTGAGTCAGCTTCTCGAGCCGTATCTGGCCGTGCAACACTTTACATTGTCACATACTGTCATTGTCACATACTGTATGCAGAAGTATTATTTTAAGCAACACATTAGGTTGGCGAAACATTCAACTCAAATGTAATTAAAGTCAGATCCACTCGTGTCTAGATGGGGCAGTGATATCATAAAACTGTTGTACGCTTTCAAACACTTTATAGTAGTTTATTTATTTTTTAACCAGTTGTTCTGTATTCACCTTGCAGGTGCAACTATGTGGCTTGTATCCTGGATTATATGTTTAAATCATGGATGTTTAAAGTTCATATTTGTCTAATATTAGTTTACTTTTCATTAATGAAGTATGACGCTGCGCTGTCAGTGTCAGTACACTTGTCCCAGATACGGCTCTGACTTGTCCCTGTTTGTGATTGGTAAAATGTTGCTAACCCCGCCCCGTTCACCTGAACGCTTTCAGCTGGAGAGAGAAACCCTGGCTTGATTTACCAAATTGATAACCAGCGTCGTAGGACCGTTTAGCGAGATCTCTATTGTTAGGGTTAGTTAAGATAACTCAAAGATATCCAGGGTCTGTTGAACTGGCTTCGTAGTACAGGTGGCTGCATAGGAGCGCTAATGTCAAAGACACAAACATTATACATTATATATTTAAATGTTACCAGGATACAGTGACACAAATATTTGGGAAGGCTTAGCCTTCCCTAGCCTACAGTACCCGCCGCCCCTGCGTGTAACCTGCAGACGAAGGCATTGTCACAGTCACTCACTACTACCATGGATGTACCAGAAATCCGATCGGTTATGCACACGTGCGCAAATATCGATTCACGGCGTTGATATAAACGTGTCGAAGTTTTTCAAAAACTGTTTCATATCCCAAAAATAATATAATATCGAACTGAGGTCATTATAGAAAGTAACTGAGTAGCCGATATGTAATCAACTATTGTATCTAGCCTACTTTTTGATATTTGTAATTTTTGGGGTATTTTCATTGTATTGCTCATTATCACTTCCGCTACATTTAAGAGTCAACATCTTTTTACTCCCCCATATTTATTTTAATATAGGATTACCTTGCAGGCTGTATCAATTTCCTAAAAATGTTTTTCATTTGACACAATCATGAGAAATAGGGTCCATATTGAAGCCCTATCATCAGTCATTTGATGTCAATGATGTGGTTTGGAGTATTCTGCTGTTATACTAGATGTTGGTTGATTTTTCTGCAGACTATCCTGATGGCAGCAACTCCAGTGAATACCTGGTGCAGCCAACCACGTACCTCCCTGAGAACTTCACCTACGCCCAGAACCTGCCATGTCCAGAGCGATTACCTTCTATGAGTGAGTACAGACCTTTTACCTGACAGGAAACAGGAAAGGGTTGTCGCAGCTTCCTCCCTTTGTTTCCATTAAGCAAGTAGACGCTTTAAACAGACAGTTTTAATGGGTTATCTTTCATTCATTTGTTTTTACTTGTTTGACTTCCAATTGATATTTTGCAACCTGCATGTCGTCAAAAGAAAATGCTAAACTTTTCACATGTTCAACAAAGAAAATTGGCCTTTTGAAATAGTCAAACAAATCAAAACAAAAGAGGCAAAACTCCCATAAAATAATAAACAACTTAGATCGTCTTTCTTCCTTTACTTTGTGTAGGATAATATTACTAAACGGTATAAAACTGTTTCTCAACTGTGTCTTTCGCACAGATTGCCTATCTATGTGTCTCTTAAGAGGCTTGCACCGTGGGAAATGTAGTCTTTTATACTTCCATGACTACTGAGGTAACGATTCGGTGACAATATTTGACCTTTTTTACAAATTGAAAGACGGGCTCTAACATGTCGTTTCAGGAAAGCCATAATTTAAAATCTACTGCACTTCAAGCTTTGCTGCTTAATTGTTCTGTTGTAAAAATACAACACAAATATAAAATAAATTAAAACTGCGGTCACAGACGTGCACGCAGTTGTGGGCGGGCCTTCGCGTCCGAGCGTCTGTAGAGGAGGGTCGCTGGTCGTCCCGGCGTCAAGCAGATGCGCGCGTGTCCTCCGAAATGAGCCGTTCGTAATTTCTCAAACGTTCGTGTCCCGGACTGCATCTTCCCCATAATACTCGGGCATGCATGTGAGTGGTGGAGGAGGGGGTGGTGGAGATGCAGGGCCTTCAGCAGGGCCTTCAGCAAACTCCAACAATTCTGGTTGTTTTTGCTGCCAGTGAAGAAATGACGCTTCGTGATTGGTCAACGTCCGACAGCGCAATATGTCCCAACCGGTCCCTCCCAACACATCAGCCGTTAGCACACACTCAGAGCTCACAGCTCCTCATATCTGTTCAGAAACTGGACAAAAGTTAAATATGTACAAACCACAGATGGCGAATACAGTCGCTGCTTTATTTATGTCTGTATGACGTTGTTGTGAGTGTGGACGGAGCAGCTACAGGTTAGTTTAGCCTGATGGATCCGATTCCATTCTGAAAACACGCATTTTAAAAGCTTTTCGCCTGCCGTCTTGTCTGCAGACTTGTCAAAGCATTAATTCATGGTTTTTACTAACCGTTATCAGTATTAGTTACTTCGGCATCACTTTGAAACGTGTATTACAGATTGCCTATCTATGTGTCTCTTAAGAGGCTTGCACCGTGGGAAATGTAGTCTTTTATACTTCCATGACTACTGAGGTAACGATTCGGTGACAATATTTGACCTTTTTTACAAATTGAAAGACGGGCTCTAACATGTCGTTTCAGGAAAGCCATAATTTAAAATCTACTGCACTTCAAGCTTTGCTGCTTAATTGTTCTGTTGTAAAAATACAACACAAATATAAAATAAATTAAAACTGCGGTCACAGACGTGCACGCAGTTGTGGGCGGGCCTTCGCGTCCGAGCGCCTGTAGGGGAGGGTCGCTGGTCGTCCCGGCGTCAAGCAGATGCGCGCGTGTCCTCCGAAATGAGCCGTTCGTAATTTCTCAAACGTTCGTGTCCCGGACTGCATCTTCCCCATAATACTCGGGCATGCATGTGAGTGGTGGAGGAGGGGGTGGTGGAGATGCAGGGCCTTCAGCAGGGCCTTCAGCAAACTCCAACAATTCTGCAGCAAGCTGCTCCCTGACAGTCTTCTGGGTGTGTGGCTTTGTCCTGCTGCATCTAACAAATGTGGAAAAACAAAGAGATTAGATTAATTCACTGGCTTATACTTATAGGATAATATTGGACTATAAATAAATAATATTACACCAAATAAATAAGTAAACACATATATATTCATTCACTGGCCATTCATTTAGAAAATGTAACTCCAAAAAGACAAGTAAAACTATTTAGCATTTTACCTAATCATTCCTGTAGCTTCTTGGCTAAGCTAGCACTGTGACGCAGTTCCACCAAACACATAAGTAATATATAAAAACAGAGAGATTACATACCTTTCCCGTGGTGGAAGTTCAACATCCGAGTCACTACTGCCCGGATCCAGGTCTGGCTGGAGGAGATCTTCATCATCCGACGAAGAGTCATTTGGTATGATCAAAGCCCCGCTATCGTCAGCTAGCATCTCTAGCACCTGCTCGCCTCGGTGGTGAAGCTCTCCCATCTGGCTGCGTAATGCGTAATGGAGCGGGCGTAGTTTATACTACGCAGGATCATATCTTTGGAACCCATTGGTTGATTTGGATGATTGACACCTTTTCTGAACCGTTGGAGCCAATAGAATCGAGTGACAGTTTGCGTAAACAGCACGTGAGACAGCATTAGCTCGGGACTGCAAAAATGTATACCTACTCTGCTGCCATGAATGTAATGATAGATTATCAGGAACAATTCTAAAGTGACTAAGAGACATTGGATTAACCATAAGCAGCGTTTTTATTCCCTTGAACAAGAGCTTTGATCACAAAACAGCAACGTAAGACATACTTATTGTTATGGTTTTGAAAACTGTTGTTTTTTTTCTTCTCTGTTCTGGCTGATAGCTCAGTGAGTTTGTGTCCTACAGTGATGATACTTATAACAAAAATAATCTGTGGAGTATCAGCTTTCAGATGATATGTAGTTTGTGCAGAAAACATTACGTTTTAAAGGTCGTTTTTGCTAGTTAGCACCGGAAGTAGCATCTGCCCGTTTTAGCTAAGGGCTAATGCTAACGCTTCTTGTGAGACTTTTGTTTTGTTTCGGTAAAAATAGTTCTTATCGTCAGTTAGCTGAGATTCTTCTCTTTAATCTGGTATAACACATCAATAGGTTTTTAAATATTAAGATGCTCTGAGACACAGTGTCGTGGGAAAAAAAACCAGGGTCCCCGCCGGCTTAACAGGTTAACCGTGGCGTGCGGTGCAGTGGGTTGTGCAGACGTTCTGCCCTTGACTGTTTGTTTACTCAATAAACGCATCTCCTCTTGATATTGGGCCATGTATGTTCCATACCAGTGGAGTTTGCTTTTTGTTGTTGTGTTTATTGATCAAAAAGCAAACCTTCAATACAGCTGTTATGTGGTCAAGGTAAGTAAAGTAATAATTGAAGCTGTGTATTGGTTAATATTAGCGTATGACTTAAAATGAAAACACAACAGCATTTCACAAAATGCTACAGCATTTCACAAAACGCCGCAGCATTTCAGAAAACACCACAGCATTTCACATTGGACGGAAAGGGTATTCCGTAGGGAGAACACTTCTTGTTTATGATTGGACAGAGCCAGCCAGACAGCACTGCTGTGATTGGTTGTTTTTGCTGCCAGTGAAGAAATGACGCTTCGTGATTGGTCAACGTCCGACAGCGCAATATGTCCCAACCGGTCCCTCCCAACACATCAGCCGTTAGCACACACTCAGAGCTCACAGCTCCTCATATCTGTTCAGAAACTGGACAAAAGTTAAATATGTACAAACCACAGATGGCGAATACAGTCGCTGCTTTATTTATGTCTGTATGACGTTGTTGTGAGTGTGGACGGAGCAGCTACAGGTTAGTTTAGCCTGATGGATCCGATTCCATTCTGAAAACACGCATTTTAAAAGCTTTTCGCCTGCCGTCTTGTCTGCAGACTTGTCAAAGCATTAATTCATGGTTTTTACTAACCGTTATCAGTATTAGTTACTTCGGCATCACTTTGAAACGTGTATTACAATTAAATCACTGTCAAATATGTTCATGTTGTTGTAGTTGGTATCTCCTATAGGATTTACATGGAGATACTTCCCGCCCCCTCTCCAGCGCGTCTTGTTTGAATGACAGGAGCAAACACAGCTGACAGCCGCGGTGAAACTCAAGCGATTAGAGCGATGCGAATATTGGGTAAGGCAAGGCAAGGCAAGTTTATTTATAGAGCACTTTTCAACTCAAGGCAATTCAAAGTGCTTTACAAAAAAAAAAATGAAAGACATTAAGCATTAAAAAAGAAAAGCTAATCAAATAAACATTAAGGAAAAATACATGGATAAAAGTTACAGTGCAGTCTAAAATATAAATAGTTCAATTAAACATTACAAGAAAAAGTACATGGATAAAAGTTACAGTGCAGTTTAAGATATGAATAGTTCAATTAAAAGCAGCGACAAAAAGAAAAGTCTTCAGCCTGGATTTAAAAGTAGTCAGAGTTGCAGCGGACCTGCAGGTTTCTGGGAGTTTGTTCCAGATATTTGGAGCATAATAACTGAACGCTGCTTCTTCATGTTTAGTTCTGACTCTGGGGACAGAAAGCTGACCAGTCCCTGAAGACCTGAGAGATCTGGATGGTTCATAGTTTAGCAGGAGGTCAGTAATGTATTTTGGGCCTAAACCATTCAGTGCTTTATAAACCAGCAGCAGTATTTTGAAATCTATTCTTTGACACACAGGAAGCCAGTGTAAAGACTTCAGAACAGGAGTGATGTGATCCACTTTCTTAGTGTTAGTGAGGACTCGAGCAGCGGCGTTCTGAATCAGCTGCAGCTTTCTAATAGATTTTTTAGTGAGACCTGTGAAGACACCATTGCAGTATTCGAGTCTACTGAAGATAAAGGCATGGACAAGTTTTTCCAAATCCTGCTGTGACATTAGTCTTTTAATCCTAGATATGTTCTTTAGGTGATAGTAGGCTGATTTAGTAACTGGGTAGTCTACCATAGTATTTACATGGAGATAAGCCCCTTAAAAACCATGAATTAATAAAGCATTAATTCTGTGTTTACTCCTGTGATTCAAAAAAGACGCTGGAGAGGGGGCGGGCCGGATCTCCATGTAAATCCTATCGGAATCGGATCGATCAGGCTAAACTAACCTGTAGCTGCTCCGTCCACACTCACAACAACATCATACAGACATAAATAAAGCAGCGACTGTATTCACCATGACATAGACAGTCTGTGTTTTGCATATCTTTAACTTTTGTCCAGTTTCTGAACAGATATGAGGAGCTGTGAGCTCTGAGTGTGTGCTAACAGCTAACGGCTGATGTGTTGGTCCAATCACGAAGTCATTTCTTGATTGGCAGCAAAAACAACCCAATCACAGCAGTGCTTCTCTGGCTGGCTCTGTCCACAAACAATATCACAAACAATAAGTGTTCTCCCTAAGGAATACCCTTTCCGTCCAATGTGAAATGCTGCAGTGTTTTGTGAAATGCTGCGGTGTTTTGTGAAATGCTGTGGCGTTTTGTGAAACGCTGTGGTGTTTTGTGAAATGCTGCGGCGTTTTGTGAAATGCTGTTGTGTTTTCTGAAATGCTGTGGCGTTTTGTGAAATGCTGTTGTGTTTTGTGAAATGCTGTTGTGTTTTGTGAAATTCTGTTCTGTTTTGTGAAATGCTGTGGTTTCTTGCACTTCAGGGCCACCGTACAATAGAGATGTTTTTATTTTAAAGTAAATTGAGATGGAACATAGTAAAAACATGTAAATTCTAATGTCCGCCTAAAAAAAAAACATTACTTATAGTGAAAACCACCCTTGAATGATGAGTTTAGTAGACTAAAAGCTTTAGGAATCCAAACTATAACATATAATAAGTACCCTGTATCAAGATTGATGCAAAACAAGTGAAATTTGACCTTTTTAAGAGAGGTTTAGAAAAATAAAGTCCACCTCACCTCTGGGTAATTTGGGAACCATCAGTTCCATTTGAACGTTTTCACTGTAAAAATCATTTTATTACTTTGTATTATCACTATAGGTATTCATTCCATCCAAATACAACTGTTGTGAAAAAATAAATAAAATAAAAATAAAACATACTCTGTTATCGTCTTAGGCCCCACGGACCCGTAATCGCGTCATTTTCAGGAAACAACGTTTCCTGAAAATTAAGGAAGCTTAATATTTAATAAACTATGAATATTTTATATCCATAGAACGGGAAAAAAAACTAATTTAACTGATCTTTTTCATTTATTTTTTCACAAAAAACACAATGCTAACAGTGAACCTCTGAATTAGCCCCGAGCGAAAAATGCTAACCTATTACTGCACCGAAAATCACTCCTAGCTCCCTTATTACTTATCCTAGCTCCACATCAAACACATTGTTTATGACCGCAAGGAGACACAGAATCTAACGGTGCCCACCTCAACACTAAAAGATACAAACTAGCGAGGTTACCAACAAAAACGTACATCAAAACAAGTGGCGCTAGGTATTAGCATTAGCACTGCACACACCCACCGCGTGTTCCAATGAAAAGCCTACATATATATAAATAAAGTATAAAGTATAGGTCAACACATTTCAGTATAACACACCAATTGCGATATTACTCACGTTTGACCGTGGAGCAGGGTTTCTATGTACCGAGAAGTGGGTAGTTTAATGAGTCTGTTGACGACAAAACCTCCGCGCACACAGACAGCCAAGGCAAGCTACCTGAATTAAGTCTCTCCCTAAACCGGAAATACCGGAAATGTGACATCCGGTTTGTCATTCACAATAAAGTTTTTCAAAAATAAAGGTACATTTAATATTGACGTATCAAATTGATTCAAATGTCTTACACAACACATGTATCGAGACAATAAATGAACTGTTTATATAGTCGATCAACACTGTGTATGTTACTCATTACAGGATAATCACATGGCACTAAATCAGACTGGCTGTTCTCCTCTGTTTACATCCTGCTGGTTTAAATTATGTGTTCTATAGGCTCTGTGCACAAGATTGAGTTGAGTAGTGAGCCATTCGTTTTTTTTTCGTGGTGAGATGTCTGCTGAGAGGTCCTTGTATACCTCGCTGACTTTGAGGACATCTGGGTCTGGCAGCTCCCCCCGCACGACCTTGTAACATGTACTCCTTTGAACACAGCTACATACAATTACTTAGGACAATATATATTACCTTACACCGTCAGCAACTGTAAACTGCTTTGGCATAGTGGAAATGAACACCATGTCACTCACTCTGCCTGGTTTCACACACTATTAATTACACAAAAGAATTGTCAATTTAATTGAAAAGGTTGTTGATGCAATATACTAAATCAGCTCTTGGCACAAAGGAAATACTCATTAAATCATGGATTGGCTGTGAACACATACTGTTCTATTGTATTGCATAGAAAGATGTGTTACTGTTGTGCTTGTAGTGGAAATACTGTTTGTAGTCGTAGATAGAAAAACAAAGATGGAAAACATTTCACCATACATTGTTTAGGAGTTTTATATGTATTGGGTGTTTATGGTTAATGTGGGAAATTAATAAGCAGAGCTGTTGCTGGTAAATTTGTGTGCCATCATAATAGTAATGTGTATACAGAGTTTCGTGAATATCTGGAAAAATATGCGAGTAGTTTGGAATCATTTGAGACATGTAAATCGTCAAAAATGGTACATTCTCTGTTAGCTTACGTTCGCCCCGATTGAGCTAGCAACTATTTTATTCGCAATTTAACATGATATTGGATATGGGCTTAACTTGTCCTGGACTGGAATTTTCCCGATCTTTTCCCGAGGAGGTGTTTGCGAAAAAGCGCTTAAAATGCATGAATAACACAGATTTTTCAAAATGGCCGACTTTCTGGGGGGCGGGGCTAATGGAAGCTATTTTGAAATATGTCCGCAATTCCATCAGTAATGTCTGTGGCAAGATTGGGGTAGTTTGGAGAAACTATATGTGACTATCGCACAATAGGGGGCGCTACTGAGCTGGTGTACAAAAATGTACATTTTTTTTGTACAGTCTGGAAAAAGACGTGGGTTGTGACGTGTGTTCCAAGTTTTGCGTCCGAAAGTCATTTTAGCGATTTTGTGGCATTTAAATCGTCAAAATTGGTACATGTTCCGTTAGCTTACGAGCTCCCCGTTTGAGCAGTCGACTATTCATTCGCAATTTAGCATCACATTGGATATGGGCTGATCTTGTCCTGGTTTGAAATTTTTCCGATCATTTTCCTAGGACAAGTATGCGAAAATGCGCTTAAAATGGACATATTTCAAAATGGCCGATTTCATGGGGGGCGGAGATAATGGAAGCCATTTTGAAATATGTCCGCATTTCCATGAGGAATCTCTGTGCCAAGTTTCGGGTATTTCGAAGAAACTATATTTGACTACCGCACAATAGGGGGCGCTACTGAGACATATTTGCTAAAACGTCCGATTTTTTTCTACAGTCTGGAAAAGGTTGTGGGCTGTGACATGCGTTCCGAATTTAAAGGCCGTAACTCATTTTCTCCCCTACTTAGGGCTCGGTACATTTTTTAACCCTTTGATTTCGAGAAAAAACTGAATAGGACACGCCCACATTTTTCATTGGTTGCGACCCTTTAAAGAGCCTGTGACACCATCCCAACAACTGTTGTGCAATGAAATATTGGGCTACTAGTAATCTCGAACCGTCAGTTTAAAAAAGAAAAAGCGATACCGTTTCGTTAAATATCAATAACTTCGAACATCGCGGGGAAATTCCTTCACTCATTTTGAAGTTTTGGGGGAAGCCGGAAGTGACGTCAATGCGGGAACGCTTCGAGAGCCAAACACGGACAAAGTGTGTTGTGTCATGCGTAGAAATTGTGAATTACTGAGTTTAGGCACGTTAATAACGTTTTAATGAAGTTGACTACAGTATATTCATATTTGTCAGTGCTTTCATGTCAATTCGGCGACATAAACATAAATGATCGTGGTGAAGATGATGATTACATTAGGATTAAAAATCGGGAGTGAGAGCTGCTGAATTTCCTCCCGTCGGATGTGATATAAAAACAAATCGATTATTTTTGTGGTTATAAACTCAAGTGGATGAAACTACATTTATTAGTGCTTTCATGTCAATTCGGCGAACATATGATACATTAAATGATGAGTGAGGATGATGATTAAAAATCGTTTGTTTGAGCCGGTCTGCATTTACTGATGAGAAAACAAACCGATGCTTTTTGTAGTTGTAGTACACCAACGTGGATTAAACGTGTGGTTTTTTACCACAATGTTGGGGAAATTAATGGATAAAATGCACGGATAATTATTATTATTCCCACTCCGATCGGGATACTAGGTCCACCGTTTCCCCGCAGCGAGGCTCCCCCCGTTGACAGTTTACGTGGGCTGGGTGCAGTGGCGGACTGGCCATCGGGACGAATCCCGATGGCCGGTACCGAAGTGGGCCGGTCGGATAAGTAACTAGCACATCCCCCATAGGCGGCGCGTGAGGCTCAGGTTTGAGAAGGCTAAATAACTTCTTTTACCTGACGCTGCCCGCCTCCGGCGTCTATAGAAAAGAGATCCACTCAGTGTGCGGAGTTTAAATCTCTCAAGTCATATTACAGGATAAAGGAAATACAGTTTAAACTGCCGTATGCAGAGAAGACGCCGACGTGTCGCACTTATCATTCATATTACATCATCAATCAGATCATCGATCATATAATATCATAATATATCATATATTTCCTTATCTGAGTCAGCTTCTCCAGCCTCATCTGGCCGTGCAACACTCACAGTGTCACAGACTGTATGCAGAAGTATTATTTAACACATTATGTTGACGAAACACTCGAGACAAATGTAATTAAAGTCAGATCCACTCGTGTCTTAGACGTGAACGCGCTCTCAGCTGGAGAGAGAAACCCTGGCTTGATTTACCGAGTTGATAACCAGCGTCGTAGGACCGCTTAGCGAGATCTCGTTTGTTAGTTTGTTGTTAGTTTGTTTGCTACTCAAACATATCCAGGGTCTGTTGAACTGGCTTCGTAGTACAGGGCACAGGTGGCGAGCAGCGCTAATGTCAAAGACACAGACATTATACATTATATTTGTATTTTACATCCCCCGCTCCCCCCGTTGACAATTTACTAGCGGTACCGAAGTGGGCCGGTCGAGAGTCCCGGGATGATTTGTAGTCCCATTCCACCACTGGCTACATGACCATATGATCGCCCATATTGACGCACCTCATTCCTAAACTTCTAACAGATACAACATAAACCGATCCTTCAGCCTCATATGAGCTCTCAGACACCTTCAACATTAACTTGTCATCGCTGTCTGAGCTTGCTGCTGTGTGCACCATCGTGCGTTTACATCTGACTGTATATATATAAAGGTTTACATGCAGATGCTGGGATCCTGAACGGTGCAGCTGGAGCGCTGTGCCCGCAATGACGTCACCCATCATTTGGCGGGACTTGAAGAATCCGCGAGAAGATCCAGAAAATTGTCAACATTGAAGGCAGATTAATGGTTATCAAAGTACAAATATCCAAAATCAGTTCAGTAACGGTTTTCAAGGGGACAATATGTACTCAAATTGATGGGTTTGGATGATGGGGGAAAACCGTGTCACAGGCTCTTTAAATCTCAGTTTATACTCACCCTGCCAGTATGTCTATGACAATATATATTTTTTTAGTCCATCGGTTCTTGAGATATAAATTAGTTGTGTTTTTGGCGCCCCCTATTGTTCGAAATGAACATTGTTTGTTGTGCCTATTCCCCAAGACACACTGAAGCTATCCACCGAAATCTGTGATATTTGGATACATTTTGGATGAATTGTGAGCATTTATGTGTAGGCCACACCCTTTTGCTAATACGTTTTGATTGATGTCGGCCACATTTTTCCACACCTCGTGCTCATTTTGTACGGTAATGTGTCTGCCCCTCCATTGATGCTGTGCACTTAGTTTGGTTTGGAAAATCAAGAAATTGGAATTTAAGTTAATATTTCAATGTTTTTCACATTATGCTAATTTAAAAAAAATCAAAGTAGGCGGAGCTTCGGGATATGAGAGGATAATATGTAGAGCTGCTCCACCCGGATAAGTGTGCAAAATTTCAGGTCCGTCAGACTTACGCTGCGACTTTGTACATTTTTCGAAACACTGAATTTACACAGGTGGCGCTAGAGAGCAAGTTGAAAAATGTTCTCCCATCGAATCCAGAATGTTAACATTTTCACCGGTCCTGGCGGCGTTGCCAAATGTCGCTACATGAATAGTGTCGTAACCCCCTCAAAAACAGGTCGAAAGTGCAGAACCGGTAACAGAAGAATAATAATACTGACGATTTCAATAGGTCTTTGCACTACGTGCTCAGGCCCTAATGAGAATTAGCTAATAGCGGTCAGACCAATGAGCTAAGTAGCACAGGAACGAGAGAAAAACAAAGCCCTATGTTTTACGCTGTAGAAAGTTGTTATTTGTTTTAATGTGAAGCTGATTTATGTACCCCCCCCCCCCACACACACACACACACACACACACAAAACTCTTAGAACAACTGTTAGGCATGGACGCGCTCGCGCACGTTTGGCCTCCGGTCCTTCTGTACACGTTCCCACCCCTGGCTCTGATACCCCCAACTCTGGCCAGAGTGATAGAACAACGCCACACACTGATCCTGATAGCTCCGCACTGGCCTGCAATGTACTGGCTGGCGGAGATATATCAGCTGTAGTGCGGGCAGCCGTGGCAGCTCCCACTACGCAGGGACATACTGTCTCAGGCGGGGGGGGGGGCGATCTTTCACCCACACCCAGAGCGCTTGGCACTATGGGCCTGGCCCGTGAGTGGTACAATCTGAATACAGTGGGGCTTCCTCAGAAGGTGATAAACACTATTCAGAGTGCAAGAGCTTCCTCCACCAGGTCTCTCTATGACTGTAAGTGGAGGGTGTTTGAGGAGTGGTGCCTTCAAAAAGGACACATCTCTTTTCAATGTCCTGTCGGGGTGATTTTATCATTTCTACAGGACTTAATTGATAAACAGAGCTTTCTCTGATCAAAGTGTACCTGGCTGCTATTGCTGCATGCCATGTGGGCTTTGAGGGTAAGATGGCTAGCCAACATCCCTTGGTCTGCCGTTTTATGAAAGGGGCTTGCAGGCTCCTCCCTGTTTCCAGGTCACTGGTGCCCTTATGGGACTTGGCAGTGGTTTTAGATGGGCTCACTCGACCTCCATTTGAACCCCTGGAAGGAGCTGACATGAAACACCTGTCACTGAAGACAGTGCTGTTACTGGCCCTGGCATCTGCCAAGCGAGTCAGTGACATTCATGCGCTCTCTGTACATCCTGCACGAGAGTGTTGCTAAAGCCCAACCCTGCCTTTGTACCTAAGGTGGTTGGCTCATGTACCCCCATTGACATTGTGGCATTTCCTCCGCCACTGTGTTCCTCTGAGGAACAGCGGCCGAATTTGCTGTGCCCAGTCCGTGCTTTACGCACCTATATGGACAGGTCAAAAGAGTTTCGTTTTAATGATCAATTCTTTGTATCCTGGGCTAACCCTCAGAAGGGCAAGCCCGTTACCAGGCAACGGCTCTCCCACTGGATTGTGGAAGCGATTGCTCTGGCTTATACGAGTCAGGGTTTGCAGGCACCAACGGGCCTGCGTGCTCATTCTACTCGTGGACTGGCTACATCCTGGGCTTTGTTCAAGGGTGTTTCCATCGAAGACATGTGTGCAGCAGCGAGCTGGTCCTCGCCGCTCACTTTTGTCCGCTTTTACAGGCTAGATTTCTCTGCTCCAAGTGTGGCCCGCGCAGTGCTGGGTCCCGTGTTGAGACAGAGTTCTACCTGTTAAGTTCTGGTTGTTTTTGGTGATTTTCGAGATAAGCATGTCTAGCAATACGGGAGTTTCAATATCCCATAGTGAGACATCGAACGGAGTGTTATGAATGAGAACTATAGGTTACTTACGTAACCCCAGGACTCAGAGTAACATGAAGTGAGATGTCTCACCAGACGGCCCTTCTTGCTAAGGCGAAGCGAGAAGAGGTGCTTATTTTGAATGACGCTGCGTCGTAGCGCAAGCTACTTAAAGGGTGGGTGGATTCCCTGACGTTGACATCAAGATCACCAGCCAATCAGGATTGGCATAATGAGATTGATGCTTCTGTTTGCATACGCGACGCGTTGAGGCGCATCCCATAGTGAGACATCTCACTTCATGTTACTCTGAGAACTGGGGTTACGTAAGTAATCTATAGTTATTGTGCTTGCAGTTGTGGGAGCTGCAGTTTTTGTGGGAGCTGCAGTTGTTGTGCCTGAATTTGTGGGAGCCGCAGTGGTGCGGGCTGCAGTTGTAGGAATTATAGTTGTATGGGCGGCAGTTGTAGGACCAGTCGTAGGACCTGCAGCTGTGAGTGATGTAGTTGTGGGAGTTGCAGTCGTGGGTGATGCAGTTGTAGGGGTCGAAGTTGTAGGAGATGCAGTTGTTGGGGCGGCAGTTGTAGTGGTGGCAGTTGTAGTGGCTTCGGTTGATGAAGCTGCAGTTGTAGAATATGTTGTTGCTCGAGCTGCAGTTGTAGCTGATCAAAAAGTATAATTATTAAAAGTTATCAGAAAAACAATCTTTCAAATACCTTAGTATAGGGGTGTCCAAACTACGGCCCCGGGGCCAAATTCGGGGGCTTTTTTAATTGGCCCTCAGCTAATTCAAAAAGTATAATGAAATATGGCCCACAAATGAAACGTTTGCTTGTATTATATTGTACTTCTTAAATATATATGTAAACATATATTACACAGTATTCATGTGTTAATAAGCCCACTTTCAAATGAATTCCATCAATTAAAGTTGAAACATTTTCTAACAAATCTAAGTTGTTAAAAAAAGCCTAATAACTTATTTCCATAACCAGCTTGAAATATACCCTTCATATTTCCTCTTATTATGAGCAATCTGAGGCTTCTGTTTCAAGGAATGAGCTGCAAAACTAAATAAATGAAATCCTCTTAAGAGCTGTGATGTTGGCTGTTTTTTCTTAAGAGGTGGTAATACATTCCCATGCTCTGAAATTAAAGGAGCAGCTGCCATGGTGACAAGTCTGGTAACCAGGAAACTATCCTACACTCAAAAAACTAAAACGATGATGTACTCAATTTAATTGGTGAAACATTTTTACACTTAAAAATATTGAGTAAATCTTAAAGCTGTGAAATCATTTAAATGTACCTTTATGAATTGAGTAAATGTAAGTAAAAAAATCAAGTAGGTCTAAATAACTACATTTAGTACCATAACATATACAATTGAGTAAATATAATTAAAATCCTAAGTCAATGCAATAGTAACCCTAAGTCAAAACCACTAATTTTTTTTAGTAGATATGACTTAAATGCTAGGTAGATGTAACTGAAAAGGAGACTATAATTTAACAAAACAAATGTGTGAAATGTACTCAATGTTTTTAACTACATTTAATTAAAACTGGACTATTAATTATATAAATATATGTGTTACATTTACTTATTTTTTTAACTGTATTTACCCTTTACTCCAGGAGTGCTTTACCTGAGGTCAATACATCTGATAAAACAAAAATTATAAACATAACACAATAAGCAATTACACATTGACATTTGAATTAAAAATGTATTGTTCAAATTTGACATGACATTAAGTCTCAACCTGGTTTATTTAAACGGTCCTTTAAAAAAAAAAAAAAAAAACACGGGTAAAATACAAGACCAATTGCAGCAGAGAAATCCTAGCATTGGAAATCTCAACTTGGATTATTTAACAAATAAAACTGTTAAAGGTAAGTTTCAGAAACCGGCTTGAGATACACTTTTTGTTATATTCCATGGAATGCTCTTAACATCCAGATAGCAATGAATATCTGAAGTGCTTTGACAAAAAAATCCATAAAAAAACATCATCTGTAGAAGCCGTAATACTGTAAAAAGTACAACCTGGATGGTCTACCTGCCTGTCAGCCTTCCATCGGGGCACAAACTTATCTCGTGCCCTCATTGGTCATGTGCGCGTTCGTGTGTGTTGGAAGAGGGGCTCTATAAGGAAGTGGCAGATTTTCTCCGGTTGTGTATTTTCAAATTCTAACGATCTCGAGCCGGTTTCTCAAACTTACCTACCCCACCTTTAAACATTTTATCTAGTTTAACTTCCAGTGAACATTTCCATTGAGCTATGGGAGCAACGGGCTGAACTTAACTCTGCATATGACTTAAATGCATCAAGAACAGTGACACTTCACAACAATAACAGTCCAAAATGCAAATCAATCAATGGAACTCAACTTGTACCATCTTGCTGAACAGTAGTCGGCAACTACATGTGGAGGCAATTTTTCAGTCTCTGCACTTTCGTTGAAAGGTTGCCAGGATCCAGCAGCAGTTTCTGGAATACCTCGAAACTATATTTTAGATTCTTCGGGTATCTCAGATCCAAGGCATAAGTTAGTCCCAACAGATAGCAGCAGGCTCTGCTTAGATCCCCAAGACTTCTGAGGACAGGGATGCCCTCAATCACGATCCTTACATCAGTAGGTTGATCGACTGACCCATCTAGGTTCTGCAGCAGGTACATTTTCATCACCTCCTCGGCCAACTCCTCGTGTACACGGACAGGTACATCAGCAACATCCTGCAGACATTGAAAAGATAACTGGTTAGTGCTTACTTTCTGCCTGCATGTTACAAGACACACAAAGAGCAATTCCTCACTGCTCACTCACTATGCATGTTATTGATCATCTCACAGTCATCCATGATTACATTATTTAAAACTTCAAAACTAACACTGTTAAAAATCCTGAAAACGATTGTACTAACTAGGGCTGCAGCAATAGAGTATTCTAACGATTCATTCATTATATCGGATAATACATTATTTAGCTTTATTAAAAGAGCAATAGTAAATATAGAAAAGAGAAACTAAGACCGGCCTCTTAAAATGAACAAGAAAAATCCACATTGTTATTGTTTAAATTGCAGACAATAATATTATCTTTCAAAACTAGACCCATTTAGTGCATTATGTTTTAAAACCCATTTTCTGAAATGCAAAAACTAATAATTATTGTTTTTTTATTTCAAAAAATAAAAAAGGTATACGTCTTCTGGGCTACTCATATAAGGGTACTATAATTGTAACTGATCACTGCACATCTGTATCAGCCTCGGTCTCACCTCTGTGCCACGCTGTCTGTCTATTCGTCTGCTTGACTGTATGACGTGTATGTCTGTCTCACTGCTTGATCATTTTTAGTAATCGAGTTACCTGAGGAATCCTTTCAGCCCTAGTACTAACCTCAAAGTCCTTGATCAAGGCACTCGCATCTTCTCCCAGATGGTCGATGAGACATCGGATGACAACCTCTCATTTTTGCTGAATGGGGATTCCACTCTGCAGAACAGAGCAGTCTTTCAACAACTAATACAATGTATTACTCTGCACTCGAGCAGAATTTTGCTTTACTTTAACAACTTTAATGTCAAACTGTTTCAATTGAATTAACATTGTCAGTATAGTATGTTGCGGAGGGATGTAAAGTAGATGCAAAAATAAAACGTCCGAGGGGATAAAGAGGAGTTGTCGGATTAGGATAAATGAATATCTTAAGTAATTAGTGATTGTAATTAACTTACAAAGCAAAGAAATGCGATTGAGACAGGTGAAATTATTAAGGCAATTAAAGGTAGGGTATGTAAGTTTGAAAAACCGGCTCGAGTGCACTAGGATTTGAAAATACACAGCCCCTCCTCCAACACACACGAACGCGCACATGACCAATGAGGGCACGAGATAAGTTTGTGCCCAGATGGAAGGCTGACAGGCAGGTAGGCCATCCAGTTACTTTAGTTAGCCGGGCCGGCTCAGATGATTGGTCGTGCTTTTTACAGCACTACGGCTTCCAGAGATGATTCTTTTATGGATTTGTTGTCAAAGCACTTCAGATATTCATTATATATTCATCTCGAGCCGGTTTCTCAAACTTACATACCCTACCTTTAAGGAAGTAACTGTATAAGTGGGGGATAACATGTTAATACCTGAAGTAGAATACTCATTTTTGCCCGATGTCGCTCTCCGACAGCACCCTTTTCCCCTTGGAACATGGACAACAGTTTTGGGGAATAGAAGTCCAACATTGACATGCACTTTGGCTCAAGATTCAGTGTGGTGATCCTCTGAAACTCTGCGCTGACCTGGAAGAGAGAGAGAGATGAGAAAAGAGAAAAAATGACTTACGATTCAATTTATTGTAATTTCAATCCATCAAATATAAATTCCATATAGCTTTCAATAGGATGTAAAACTGTGACACAAGCAGGTTATCCGTCCGTAATGTCTGTGTTGACCACTGCTTAAAGAAAATTCCATTTACTCACTTGCGAGACATCAAACAAGACAGGCCATCTGTCCTTGATGTCTTCTATGCTCATCTGTAGACTGATGACATATTGTCTTCTATGTGCAAAAGTTCTGCACATCAAGTCCTTGATGGCTGTGCTCTCTTTCTTCTTTGATTCGGCGATGAGTTGGTGTCAATCCAGCTCGTGTTGTTCCTTCGTGTCTCCTGCGGGATAATGTGGGAGAAACACCACTTCTCCTTTCCGTGCTTTCTTTATATTCTTTGCAGGTGCCCTGCAATCACATCCATGAAAAGCACATTCTATCGTTTCATGTCTTTTCAAGTGGGAATTGATATGTTGAAAATAGTCTTTTGTATTAGGATAAAATGAGTCACAAATCTGACATGTTAAAGACTGCACAACTTCACACTTGTCAGTTTCCTGCGAATTGTGGGATCTATACAAGTGTGTTCGCAGGCCACCCCATGTCTTAAAGGAGCAAGGGCAGTTTAAATGAAGACAGGGTACTGAATTTCCACGACCAAAGGTACCTGCTTCAACCGATAGTGCTTGAGAAGTGACCCTTTCACTGAAGCCACAAATGTGCACAGCTTACATTGCCATCCCATAAGATGCAACCTAAAAAAGTGAGGATAAATAGTGTTATCACATGGAGCGAACAGAGTGGTTTAATGCTACTTCCATTTACCTATATACTTTTTGGACTAATATGTTTTATCATACAGAGCTTTAAAAATGACACCCAAATGTATTTACTCATTGAAGCCAATAATTACATCTACTCCAAACTATAGTTAATGGAACACCTACCGTAATTGTTTTATTAAACTGTTTATGTTTCTAACAAATGCTTCCTGGCCTTTGCAATCAAACATGGTCAAAATCAAGGTGCAACAAATGTTGCTTATTCCCGATTTCTTAAACTTGTATAAAGCAAACTAATATGTTGGCACCGTTGTTTCAGTGTTTATTAAAAATAATGACATTTACCTCCTCCGTTTTGTTGTCTTCGTTCAACTTCTCTCAGCGCAGTCTTGGCTGTGAAACAGATATTGAAAAAATATTTAACATGCTTCACAAAATTCAACTTTACTTGCTCTAGCCATCATCAAGTGTTCCCTCATAAATATGACAAAATATAAGTTGGGTAAGTAGGCCGCTCCTCTTAAGAAAATACAATCCTTATTATAATAAAGATGAAACAGTTTCATAAGCATATAGGCAAATGAAGCCGCTGACGTCACTTCTTCTTCTTCTGCTTTGAGTTTACTGTAGTGATGGCAAAATGAAGCTTTGAATGAAGCATCGAACCACTTGGACAATTGTGTCGGAAATAGGTTCATTTCTCGAAGCTTCAGTTACAGCGACCTCTCCTGGCGAAGTGCAAGGCTGCAGTGGGTTTAACGTATCTTTGCCTTGAAAAATATTCGATGCACACACACACACTAAGACTGAATATCATGTTCTATTTGCAATTAAAGATTGATAATTGTGTGTATTGGGTTATTGAGAAGAGACTAGAGAGTGCTGGACCTTTTTTTGGGCTGAGAGGGCCTTTTATCAGTTATTAAAGTAGAAAAGCAATGATTAAAAGTTTAACTATTCCGGGCTTTGAACCAGCTGCGCGGAGGACATCGCCGCACCCTGGCCGCCGGCTCTATCCACTGGGCTATCTATTCTTTAGACCATTGAAGTGTTTTTAATTTTATATTACTGATTTTCTTTTTGTTCACAGCTTCTCCACATTTCGAAGTGTTTCACGAGCCATAACGACCTATCTTTCTTCCTGGCTTGCTCTATAATGATCCAATTCAAATGCAATGCCAACAACAACTCAACAGCAACAACAACCCACACATTGCGCATTGTTTAGAGCGGTTATAAAGTGTTGAAGCGCTCAAATTTGAAATGGTTTCAACCCGTCACCTGTCAGAATCGAGACGAGGCAGTGCATTGAATCACCTGATTGGACGGCGAACCAGTGAGTTGATTCATTCAGGAAATGAAGCAGTTGCTGGTTCGGACGTCACATGTCACGTGACTTGAAGCAGTTGCTGCTTCGGACGTCACATGTCACGTGATTTGAAGCAAGCTCCGAAGCACTGCTTCTATGGAATAGGAAGTCCAGGGTTGAAGCTCCGTTCGAAGCTTCAGTGTCAAACTGCCATCACTAGTTTACTGGCAGGCTGAAAACAACTGGGACTCCCAGCAGCTTCTACTGAAGCCTTCCGAGTAAATCGCCAGAACGCCGACACCTCCTCATCTCCACCGCTCCCATATTTTCTTTTGTGTTGCCATAAGTTAGTCTCTCTGCGTTTGTGTGCTGGGCTAATGCTAATCATGCTAATCCGAGGATAATAAAATGGCGGCTTCACAAAACTTTTTGGGAGTTTTACGGAGCGTGGTTTGCAATCCGCACAGCCAATCAGACATGGGAACCTTTTTCTTCCACGAAAGTCCCTGCTCTTTAGCAGGGACGGAAAAGGGGCGAACGCAACATTTCGGAACTAAAGTGGGAAAAGTACTGCCTCCTTATCAGGGATACCTAAACAATAAGCGTTGCTAGTAACCGGGTGGCAAAGCCCCCTTCACAGCCTGTTCAAGGCGAGACTGTTGCGCCGTTATTCCGGTGTCAGTACCAGATGTGTTCGGGTACCAGATATGTTCGGGTGTATTTCCGTCGCATGCGTCATATTTGTCTACTCACCTCCCTCTGCTCCCAGCGCTCTGCTGCCACACACCGAACTGCAGCCGGAGGAACTCGAAGTAGAATACTCGGGACAGCTTGTTATGTGTGGGGTGCTTCCATGTACTTGTGCACATAAATAATGTTTCTAATTATTTACAATACAAAAATGTATATATTCTGCGTTACTTTAGCCAACACTTTTATAAGGCCACTAGATTATATAATTACGAAATGTGTAGATAGAATACATATCTTTCAGGTTGTTATTTTGTCATTATGTTTCATGTTTTATTTACCTTTTTAGTATTTTTATATAGTATCTGAACTTTGGAGAGGAGTTGGGAGACACACGACACAGTAAATCACATCTACAGATCAAGACAAAGCGAATGGAATTACTCCCATACTTCTAGCGTGAAAATGTTTGTGAAAACATGTGCAAAGTCTCAGGTACAGGTACCAACAGCATCTGATTGTGTAGCATCCAACCAAGCTTTAAAAACATGTAGTGGTACTAGCTTGGTCATTTTCCATTCTTTTTGCAGACTGTTCCATGTTAGTGGAGCTGCACATCTGAAAGCTTTCTTCCATAAGACAGTCCTAGCACTTGGCACATTTAATAAAACCACAGCATGCGATCTCCGGCAATAAGTACTTTCAATTCGCAGAGAGATCAGGGAGCAGATGATCAGTGGGGCCTTGTTTTTACTGAATGATGTGTTTTTTATGGGGAATTCAAATATGAGCTTATTATTAGGATTTTCGGAGACGGAGAATGTTTTCTACTTTTTACTCGAGTAAAACTTTAGCTTAACTTCACCTGGTTGACTGTGTCCACCATGCGTGTGTGTAGAAGCGGACAGAGAACTAGCTAGACAGCATGGCTGCAAGTGTGACAGTATTTAGATAATTACACACTATAAAGTTGTATATGCACAAAGACAGGGTCAATATTTCATTAACTTTTGCTTGCTTGTTACTTACCAGGTATTGCAGGGAGTTTTCCTGGTGGTTCTCTTCTTGGTGTTTGCTTGCTTGTTCGTTGCCACATGTGCAGATAGAAAAGTAGATTTCCCATGAGCACATGGGGTATATTTTGCGCGCGATTGTTAATGGTGACCACGTCATGACGTTTAGTGTAATTTACTCAATGTCTTAAATTGTTGTTAAAGATTAAGAATATCGATTTGGAATGAGTAATAATTGCTGTTCCTGAAACTGATCAGTATAATTAGCAAATTCTCAAATATTTCGACTGAAATTTACCAAAGATATTAAGGATATCTTAAAAATATAATTTGTTAGTAAAATACTCATTTATTTTCGTGTAATCAACTTAAATAATAGTAGTAATTTAAGACAAAATTAACTGTTGGATTTTTAAGCATTTATTTTGGTATGTCCAACTCAGACAATTACTTTGGTGATATTTAGTGATTTTATTAAGGTAATATAGCTTTTTATTATTGTGATATCTACAAAGCTACTGATTTAGTTTTTTGAGTATATAAATATTATGACTCCTCCTTTTAACCGTGCAACGTTTCACACAAAATCTAACCCCAGTTAGAGCCCTGTTACAATGTTTGACAATTGTGCACCAAATGAATGGCCTGTTAAACAGTACTGACAAAATGTAACAACATGTTATGTGAATTTGTTTTGCTTTGCACCATCAATACAACATAATTATATATATATATATAATCATATAGCTTATGGAATTTGTCTATCCATTTAATTGAAAAACCAGAATATGAATGGACTGCTTTACTCCAACGGGTGGCACTTGCCTTTATGTGGTAGTGTCAGTGAGGAGGACACTGTGATGCACAGCAAGTATCATGGACAACGACTCTCACACTCTCCAACATGTGATGTAACATAATGGAGCAAAAAGGGCAACAAATTGCACAATAGGTGCACTACAATAGAAATACATATTGGAATTGTTTAATATACATGTACCTGTAGAAATCTAATATTGTAAAAAACATAGCTATATGACACTTTTCATATATATATATATATATATGAAAAGTGTCATATAGCTATGTTTCTGTATATATATATATATATATATATACAGATATATATATATGTTTAATGAGTTAATCATAGGTATATATGAGAAGTGTCACATAGTTATTTTTATGATCATGAAGTAACCTGAGTTAAGAGCAACTTGTGATCCTTATCTTTAACCACCTGACCTTTGTTAATATTTTTGCATTGTCTATATTTTACACTTGCACCTTTGTTGGTAGTTTATATTTTCCCTATGTCTTACTTTACATTATAACTGCTGCACAGCATTAAATCAAGTTGTTCTTATGAAAAGGGTAGAAAAAGGCTTAGAGCAAGCAAACCCTGAGTTTCAGGCTGCGCTCATCAGAAAAAGTATATTTTTATTTTGGGCACATTGTTTCTGTCTCTCTGTTTATAAATCAGAACAGTTATTTCATCACGCTAAAAAAGGTTTACAAATTAAATTCAAAATAAAATGTAATGATGGATTTTCTACAACGTATCAAGCCAGAAAAAATATTAAAACTAATATACCCTAACACAAACGAGTTCTTAAACTTAGAAAGACTCAGGACGCAACAGACACCAGCAGCACAACCCATCAGCTGGAAAAGTGCATGTTTAAGAAGTTTAATAGCTTCAGCAAGGTAACAAAATGTGTTGTTTTTGTATTTAAAGTATTGATAACGTTAAAGTGGAAGTACAAACATAAAGTAAACAAAATAGTAGGCTTTAAATTGACCAGAAAATAGGAAGAGAAGATGAAGGGAGAAACTGCAAAACATTGCTAAGACTCCAGTTTGACAGTTTTCCCTTCAATGGTTTGGCTTTGGCAAGAACCTATTAAGTGCAATGACATATGATTATTAAAAACTCACAACTTGATGTCATAACCCGCACCATTTAATTTATTTTGACCTGATGCCAGAGTATTACAGTATGAAACCAAGATGTGCAGTGAAGTTTAGAAATGTTCCTTTTATGTGAGGAATCTTGTATATGTGTTTAGTAAATATGTTTTGCTTCTATGCATTCAAATTGTTAGGAAAATATCACTCGACACCGGGATGAGAATCAATAGTCAGGTACTAATTTATTCTTGCAAGAAGGAGCAGAGTTAAGTCACATACAAAGGATATGGTTCAACTCACACACATGAGGTATGCTGCTCAAAGGAGTAGGAAGTAACATCAAGAATACAAGTTAAATTACCCCCTACAAGTTCTTCTGTATTTATATTTGTTATGGAGAAAATAATGTCTATTAATATATGAGTTCGCAAATGTCTTGCAATGTGTTTAAATCATAGTAACAGTGTCATGCAATTGGAAAAGTTATTAAAAACAAATATCACTCATAACAAATATATATTTCATACAAGAGTATTTATAAACTACGGCAGTGTTTTGGTACAATGTTCTATATCAGTAAACCATTATCTGTACTGCTATCAAAAATACATCATTGTGGATTTATTCAATTGTATGATGTGTTTTATGATTTAGTTTGTACTGTCATATATTCTGTCAACGTGTGTGTGTGTTACCTGTTTTTTCAGGTTATATGGAAATAACAGCTGTCAAAACTTAGTCACTCCCTCCAATGCGGAGTGAGGACTGAATCACAAACAACTTGCCCTCGCAGGTACTGCTGCACCTACAACAGCAGCACCTACCACAGCAGCACCTACCACTATTGCAACAACAACAGCAGGACCTACAACTACTGCTGCTCCGACAACGGTGCCTCCTACAACTACTGCTTCACCTATAAGAGCGGCATCTACTACTGTTGCAACAACAACAACAGTATTACCTACAACTACTGCTGCTCCGACAACGTTGCAACCTACAACTACTGATTCACCTACGACAACTGCACCTACGACAGCAGCACCTACAACTATTACAACAACAACAACAGCAGCACCTACAACTACTGCTAATCCGACAACGTTGCAACCGACAACTACTGCTGCATCTACAACTGCAGCCCTTACTGCTGTTGCAACAACAACGGTACCAACTACAACTACTGCTGCACCTACAACAGCAGCCCCGAGGCTACTAGTGTTGCAACAACAACAGCAGCACCTACAACTACTGCTGCTCCGAAAACGTTGCAACCTACAACTACAGCTGCACCTACGACAACAGCAACTACTACTGTTGCAACAACAACGGTGCCACCTACAACTACTGCTGCTCCAACAACGGTGCCACCTCCAACTCCGCTTATCACACCAACTCCTGAAGAACCACCAACCCAAGGTTTTGACTCAAATTATAATTTGTACATTTTGATTTCATGTCTATTACGCAGGAATTAATGGCAGAATGTTTTAAATATGCATGGCCAAAGGCATTCAATGAAGCTCACATTAAGAAAGAAACATCATAAAATCCACTTTTGGCGCATTTCCACTGCAGCGGGTAGCCCCGTTTAAGCGTCCTTAACCGTCCTCAAGCGGCCAGGCCAGTTTTTGGTGGCATTTCCATATAGCCTAGTACCGGCCCCATAGAATCGTGGTTCTATCAGACCAGGCCAGGGCTGTGACGTCAACACTCGACTGCTGATTGGTCAGAGAGAATCGTCACAAGATCGCGCGCGAGATAATCCCTAGCGTCGCATATAGATCTAGAAGCAAGCTTGCAGCATTTTGTAAACGGAGGAGCTACAAAAATGGCAACGTCGAAGAAAAGCACACCGTGGTCGACCGAGGAGTTGACGACGTTCCTTCATCTCATTGGGGATGATAAAATCCAGCGGGAGCTCGACGGAACAAAGCGAAATGTGAAAGTGTTCCAGGATGTCTCTGCACAGATGTCCGAACACGGATTTTCGAGGACTTTCCTGCGATGTAGGGAAAACGGCAACGGCTTTACTGGAGTCCCTGCAAGGTACGCTCACTTCTAACAAAGAAGTCTATTTTATCCTTACATTAATGTTCGATGTTTGACTCCAAGTGTAGCTCTGCCACTTTTTATTTCAGAACATTATAATGGCTATAAGCCACAGTTTTAGGGAGTTCAAATTCATTTGTATGATTAAGGGGATCAATAGTATATTAAATATATGAGTATATTAGCAATAATGTTATTTTCATGAAAGGGTATAATTATAAAATTGGCCTTCACATTTCCTACTTATGTTTTTTAATCACATACAGGCTTGGTATCACACCTACAAATGAAGCTTAGCGCAAGTTCAATAAGGAAGACCTAACACGAGTCACTTACACGTCACTCTATGGCTCCCTTCCCCCCTCATTAAATATGAGGGCGTCACCCCTCAGCACATGCTAAATAGCTTGGTTTCACTTGACGTCACACCGCTGCGTTCCTTTGGCGCGAAATTCCATTGGAGGTCAGGAAGTAGTTTTCTACAGAGGATCTAGCTGCTGTTACCATTGTGAAAATGCCTGTGTGTTGTGTAGTTTACGGTTGTTCCAATCGATCCGGCCGAGAGAAAAAAAAGAGGTTTTACCGAGTGCCGAAGGTTGTCGTCCATAAAGCTGAGCAATTTAAGAAGCTAACCGAAGAACCCCGGAAAAAATGGCTTTCAAACCTACATCTGCGGTCGGGAGCAGCAGAGTCGTCTAATGCAGTGTCTGCAGCGACCACTTCATCAGAGGTATTAGCTAACTTGGTTTTTGTGGCTTTGTTTATGTATTATTGGGTTGTGGTTAAATGCTTATTTACTTAGTAATACATGTTTAAGTTACCTGTAGTCTAATATGGACTTTGTTGGGACTTTGTTGGGACTAGCGCTTTGGGTGACGTTGAGTTGGAAGACTGGGCTCCCACTGTTAGCCTCGGTTACCACACAACAAGTAAGCCCAGATCAGAGGCATCTCTTCGACGAGAGCAGAGGATGGAGCTCAAGGAAGACCAACAACGACAATCAGAATGTGCAGAGGCTTTGTTGGATCTCCTGCAGACAACCGAGAGCCCAGAACCGACGCAGCCCCTGTCTGACAGCCCACAACCAGAGGACACCAGTGGGATATTAAATGACCAACAAGGTAAATTAACCACCGGCATTATTATTAAATATTACAAATGTGATTGTCAGAAAATCAATGCAAACTTTGAATTAGGTTTAGAAAATAGAGTACTAACTTGAGAATCTGCAATAATTGGAACAGAGAACTTGCATGTCTGTAAAAAGGTTGTCAAAAAGATAACTTCACAACAATTCACATTCATATTTGACTATTTTAAATAACTAATTATGCTTGCTACTGCTATATTGTATGCAGAAGCAGGATGGCAGACTGATTTAACGATGGAGGACATCGAGAGTATGGAGGATGTTCTGAGACAGAACAGAACAGAGCTGGGAGATCTTCGGACAAAGGCACTGGACACAAAGTTCAACCAGGAGTCCTTTGAGAACAACGAAGAGAAGACAAAGTTTTACACCGGGCTCCCCAACTTCTTAATTTTACTTCAGGTTTTTCAACTGTGCGAGCCCTACATCACCTACTTCATGAGAGTACAGCATTTATAATTGAGTGGCCAGAGCGACATGTACTTCAAACTACAATGCCAATGGGACTCAGACAGGCATTTGGATGTAGAGTTGCTGTGATTGTTGACTGTTTTGAAGTTTTTATTGAGAGGCCCTCTAATTTACTAGCTCGAGCACAAACATGGTCCAACTACAAGCATCACCATACTGTTACATTTCTGATTGGTGTTGCTCCACAAGGCTATGTCACTTACATATCTTGTGCCTGGGGAGGAAGAGTTAGTGATAAACAGATCACAATACAGAGTGGGCTCCTAAAAAACCTGTTACCTGGAGATATTGTCCTAGCAGACCGTGGGTTCGATATTGGCGATAGTGTGGGATTTTACTGTGCTTCACTAAAGATGCCTGCATTCATCAGGGGGAAAAGTCAGCTGTCAGCATACGAGGTGGAAGAGACAAGAAAAATAGCTAATGTGCGTATTCATGTCGAAAGAGTCATAGGATTAGTCAGAAGAAAATATCAGATTCTGCAAAGCAGGGCTGTGCCCATAGAGCACATGCTAACAAAACCAGGTGAGGCACTAGCATTAATTGACAAGATTGGGGTTATTTGCTGTGCCTTGTCTAATCTGTCAGTGTCTGTCGTCCCATTGGAGTAAAGTCATGGAGCTGTAGTCTTGTAAATAAGAAACCATGTATTATTCAGTATCATTTAATCTTTTCAGTAAACATATTTTTGTGTGTTGTAAATTGTGTAGCCCTACTCAATATACAACTTTCATCTACATTCAGGCTTAATTCATTCAACAATATTCTAGAGATGACAATTGGTCTGGTGACGCTCCCATTGAGGGTTATTGTAAATGTAAATAAGAAACCATGTATTATTCAGTCTTCTTAGTATCATTTAATCTTTTCAGTAAACATCTTTTTTACAATAGCAATATATCACACAGCCCTACTTCCTCTAGTGAATAGGAAGGTGCTGTAATGCAGGTTAAAGAGCTGCCACTGTGCAAATAATAATGCAACAAGGAGAGAACCACAACTTCCGGGACCAGGACAGACCACAGGTGCTGGTAATCACGCCTTCTCTCCCTCCTGATCATCTTGCAACTGAAACTGAAAAATGGAACATCAGACAGGGAGACGAGGCTTTTAGTCACCTGATAGTTAAGCACTATCATGTTCTTGTGGAAAAAAATGAGCACACCAACTCTTTATGACTTTTACCTTTCCCCTTGTAAGTTGCTAACCCAACACTTCAGGGAGAACACATAGTCTGAAGAAACTCTCAACTCTGGGAATGATGTTGTCCCACAGGTCCACATCACGCACAATTCTCTCTACAAAGAGGTCATTTTTAGTCCTGACAACAAAGTAGTCAACGTCAACGACGTGGAGTTGAGCCTGTACTTGATGGTAGTAGGCATGTCTCCTGTCCAGCTTCACAAGGATCCGAGCCCCCCGACCCCACGGAATATCGGCTCTAAAATGAGGAATAACAGAGGATTTTAGCAGTCAGAACAACTAAAGCAGCAGTGTTAATAACAAACGCCAAAGAGTCACATCTAATAGAAATATATAAAAGCATGTATTTTAAGTGTGTAGCAGTCAGTTTATCATTTTGGCTGTTGAGCATTTTGAAAAATTATTTTCATGCCTCTGTGCAAGGCTTAGTCTTTCTATCTGTATAGCCTCCACTACATGTATTTAATCCCTTTAGTTACTTCACAGATGTGGATGAATGATGTGAAATATAATCAAGTGTTGAATCAGACTTTAGTTCCACCTGGAGTAAATCCACAAGCTACCCTGCAGTCTACAAAGTCATTCAAACTAGCTGCACCTTTTCCAGCTTTGAGAACACTCTCATGATCAATCATTATAAAACATATCATATATATTATTCTGAAATGGACCAATCTGCACAACGACTACTTTTACTGTTGCTACTTTCACTATATTTTCATGAGAATACTTTATACTTTCACTTGAGGAACATTTTGAATGCAGGACTTTTACTGTAACATAGTATTCCTACACTCTGGTACCTCTAGTACAAGACCTGAGTACTTCTACTTTTACTCAAGTAGGCTACAAGATCTGAGTACTTCTACTTTTACTGTCGCTACTTTAACTATATTTTGATGATAATACTTTTGAGGAACATTTTGATTGCAGGATTGTTCCTACATTCTGGTAGGCCTACTTCTACTTTTACTCAAGTACAAGATCTGAGTACTTCTACTTGTAATCAAGTACAAGATCTGAGTGCTTCTATGTTGACTCTAGTACAAGATATACCACCTCTGTTTATAGCCTATGAAAAAAACTATTAGAAAACGAAGGCTAAAGCTAACGTTAGCAGATAGTGATAATGTATGCTAGTTATCTAGCTCAACGATAATATTGCGACAGAAAGACTTTTCAGTGCACATCACGCTCTGCGCTCCGACAGGGAGCTCTGCTCTGAACACCTGAACAGCCCGTTCTAACAGCTGTTCACCAGCGGTCCAGTCTGTGCCACAGTGACTCCGGACCGCACAGTTAATAATAACGAACAAGGTAATGTAGCTGTTGAAGCTAGACCCTCGTCGCGGAGCAGCAGAGCCTTATTATACATCCATGAGCAGAGCCGACAGGCAGGAAGACTCGAGCACACAGCTCGCGCTTCATTATAATATATAAAAAAAGAACACCTTGCGTGTCATGATGGCACATAACAGCTCGCGGCCGCAGATTTTATTGCAGATCTACATGAATCACACAAACGACCTATTTTGGATTGAAAACGGCGAATTTCGCCAAAAGGTGACACGTTTGCATCCCTGATACACACACAGAACACTCACAGGCCAGTTAATGCTGAAGGCAAGGCGACAGCCGTAACCCTGCCTTACATGAGTCCATGTAGCTAAAGTTAGCTAGCTAGATGTCTCCTAATAATGCTACTTAGAGGTAAGAAGGTAGAGGTAGTTAACACTCACCCGGGCAAAAACTAGGCGACATTTGTTTAATGCCTTTTTGGTGCCGAGGTCATTCACCCATCCACACACGAAGTAGTTGAAAGCTTCCAGGCTTTTATACGCTTTCATTTGGCTAGCCGTGTAGTAGGAGGTATGAAGGACGAGGTAGCTGGTGATATCCATCGCCTCGACAGCGGGCAAATCTGATAAATCACGAGAAAAGTCGCTCTTTTTCAGCTGATACGGATCGTATCCGATGTGTGCTGTGATTTTTTCACGATATCTGCGGCGTGCAGGTTCATTTAATTGTTTGGCATAGTCTGTGTCCTCCATGATTCCTGCGTTGATGAATGATTGCGTTTTCACTTCCTGACCTCCACTTGAATTTCGCGCGTCGTGGAAGTCACGTGACTGAAACCAAGCTATTCCTTAAATGCCTGCTCTTCCTCCCTGTCAGTTGTCATTTGCAGATGACCGCAAACAGTAGCAGTAATACTACTCCTCGTGAGAAAAACAAACAAACAGAAAAACTAGCGCAAGATGTCCAACTCGGACAATTCAGACGAACCTGGTATGGATATCTTTGATCCCGGTTCGACTCCCCACAGCGGCCTATCATCAGAGGTAGACTTCCTCATCGCCCGACTCCAGCAGCAGGGCATCCCCACAGCTCCAGGCCTCACTCTCTCGCAGCTCCGAGAGCTCTCGGATCAGGTCTCCAGCACAGCTCCCCAGCCCGGGGAAGCAGCCCCAAGCAGCTCCCCAGAGAGACCAAGGCGAGGACGCGGCCGAGACCGCGGAGGAAAAAGGACCAGGAAATCGAGCCCTCCAGGACCCCGTCCGCCTCCCAAGTCCACCCCTTCCCAGGCTCACCAGGCCGGGAGCGGGGAGAGTAGCGTGGCCAGTGCCCTGCAATCCCTGGATAGCTCCATAAGAGCCATCGATGCTCGCCTTCAGGCCATTGAAGACTCCGGCACAGGAGCGTCAACGTCTGTCGCACTCAGAGCAGCGCTCGCTGCCCCAGTCCCGCTGGGGTTTTCAGGTCAGGGTGTTCCACGCATCCCGGCGGCAGCTCATCCTTATTCTCTGGCTTCGGCCCTCCCAGCCCCCCCTGCAGGTAGGCCTTTTATTTCCCAAGCCGCTAACATCTCCACACGGCTTAGGTCAAAAATTCTTGAAGGGAAGGATGTTAACCTGCTTAGCCTTATTCTGCCCTCCCCGGAGTGCGATAAAGCCATCGCCACAGGAGGAAATATCACCGCCGTCTTTAAGACCGCAGACAGACCCAGGCTCATCAGAGACATCAGCGTAGGGCAATTTATGGTAGCTTTCGGCATCTTCCGTGATGTAATCTGCTCCGTCTACCCTGAGAGAAGAGTAGAATTAGATGCGTACATGGCCATTATCGGAGATATCAACCTTAGATACGGGAAATCCATCGGAGCGGTGCTTTGCCTCCTGAATGATTATCCTGCAAACCGGGGCCTAATCGCCAAACACCATTACATTCTCCTGTTGTATTATCATGGCAATCATTTAATTCATATGACGTGTAAACAATAAATATGTAATTCTTACATCACGTCTCTCCGGTTTGAAATTAAGCTTAGCGCAAGTTCAATAAGGAAGACCTAACACGAGTCACTTACACATAGGGTTGGGTACCGAGAACCGGTTCCGGTTCGGAACCGGTTCCAACATTTCGATTCCAACGGTATCATTTAGAAATGTGAATTTCGGTTCCGCTTTTCGATTCCTGAGGAAATGTTTCTCGCCGCTCTCCGTAGCCTACTGCATGACTGCAGCGGGGCGGGAAATGTAGCGTTGTATCTACATTTCCTACAGTGTAACCTGAGACCAGGGCCGGCCTGTCGCACTGGCATTATAAATGTTCGCCTAGGGCGCCAGATCTGTGGAGGCGCTGCGCTGACAGCTCTGGGAGAAAAAATAAATGTTTTGACCGTTGGTGCTCATCCTAATTTTCGGCCTTGATGTAACAACATTCATAATTAAGTAAATGTAACACCCTTTTCATCCCGGTTACACTTTTCATTTGCCCTGTACGTTGGGCGCTGCAAGTGATGAAAATGGGGGATGTTGGCTTATCTGGCAACCGCAGCTCACGAGGGTGCACTGGAACCGGCGCTGTTGTTATTAGCATCTGGTGCTAGCTGCTCTTACGGAAGAAGAAGATGTTTCTACAATGATGTGGAGGGAGAGTCCTCTCCAGTCAGACTGAGAGGCTGATAACTTCAGCTCAGTGAGGTAAAGGACTCTCAGTGTTTAGATAGTTCACTTTAGTCTAAGTTATCTGAGTGGGTCTCAAACGTTTTGATCACAATTTATGTAAACACATATTTCCAAGGCACTCCTTTATAATTATTGGGATAAAACAGGTTTGAAATCATTCCAATGTATACTATAGGACAGTAAACCAGACATATCGTTTTAAACTGGAGAGATAAAAAAATATGCATAAATAAAATAGTAAAATAAGATATGAATGAACAACAAAAATAAAATGCATTACATGTAGGCTATTTGTTATTTAATTATTCAAATGTAAACCGATCTTTTTCATATGGGTGTTTGGAGTTGTACCCCCTAGATCTAGTCTCTAGTAATTCTGCGTGTGCACCAGATTGAAGCATTTTACTTCAAAATGTTCAAACATTTCTTCCCGGTATGCCTGAGAAGGCAGATATGCTTGTTTTTCTCAACAAGAACTGTTTTTAAAAGTTGAACTGTTGTAGCTTCAGGGGTTCTCAGGTTAAAGTTACATAGCAGTGAATATAAACAGACTGATTAATGTGAATATTACTTTAAACTAACCTGTGTAAAAGTTTCTCGAATAAATGTAATTTTTTTGGTGGAAGAAGCATGTATCATTTTTTTACCCTGCCCCTCAAAGAATCGGAATCGAGAACCGTTAAGAACCGGAATCGAAAAGTAGAATCGGAATCGGAATCGGAATCGTGGAAATTCAAACGATACCCAACCCTACTTACACATCACTCGATGGCTCCCTTCCCCCCTCATTAAATATGAGGGCGTCACCCCTCAGCAGCCAATAGCTGCACATGCTAAATTCCTTAAATGCCTGCTCTTCCTCCCTGTCAGTTGTCATTTGCAGATGACCGCAACCCGCCTCCACCCCTCTCGCCTCCAGTCTCCTCCAGGACAAAGCTAAACCTTCCTTCTTCAGACCGGTCTCACCTACTCAGCACCACCACCAGTGTCTAGACCCCGGGGATTTCATCGGAGCGGTGCTTTCCCTCCTGAATGATTATCCTGCAAACCGGGGCCTAATCGCCAAACACCATTACATTCTCCTGTTGTATTATCATGGCAATCATTTCATTCATATGACGTGTAAACAATAAATATGTAATTCTTACATCACGTCTCTCCGGTTTGAACTGAGAATATCTACCTTTGGGGAGGACAACAAAGGAACCATCATTGAACTTGTTAAACAGGTATGTAAACCAGAATATGTCAGATAACTTTTATGTGAAGGATCCTCACACAACATAATAAATGATAGAAATTAGATATAACTTTGATTTATTCGAGTTCATTGTGTTTTCTCTCCATTTAGTTTTTTGAAGACCGGCTCCCGAATGGAACAGCACAGTTACCGTGACAAACATAAAAAGGGTTCAAGTGTCCCCATAGAAGCGTCATGGAGATTTTTGACAAATGCAATTTCAGGTTGGGCTGGTGGTATTGTTTATAAACAATGTGAAGGGGCATTCCCCTCAACCATTTAATCATATCAGGAAAATGTCTTTGATTTGTATATTGCTTTCAGTTTGGGCACAACACATCGTATGTCAATATGTTGAAGTGGTCTACAACCAATAACAAAAAATCAATAGAAGTATCTGCGTTGCTCTTAAGGTGCAAGAGAAGGTGTTTTTAATCAATGACAACACTTAAGTTTGAGGTTCACAACCCTCTTGTGTTTCTATAGCAGATTTTTGCCCAACTAAATCTTTTTTTTAAAAGAACCATTTTCCCTTTTAACCAACAAATATTCTTGTGTGTGCAGTATTTCCCGGAATGTGAAAGATGAGGTAGTGTTTAGGCCTAAGTGTCACATTAATTGCACAGTACAACAGGAAGCTCAAACCTACAAACTGTCAAAGATGTTTTAAAGAGGTGTTAATAATTTATCATGCTGTGAAATTAAAGGAGCCTGGTTACCAGGAAACTAAACTAATTATTATGACTCCTCTTTTGAACCATGCATACATAAGGGAACATTTAACCCCAGAAGTTAACCCCAGTGTGAGCCCTGTAACAATGTTTGACAATTGTACAACGAATGAACGACCTGTTAAGCCGGACCAACAAATTGCAAAATGTAACAGTGTTATTATGATTATTGAATGTAAATCTGTTTTGCTTTGCACCATCAATAATTCCTAAGTTTAGCTTATGGTTTTGTCTTTCCAAAAACCAGAACATGAAATCACTGCTTTTGCTTTGAACTTGAACATTTGTGGTGGTGTCAGAGTGAAGGACGCTGTGATGTACAGCGAGAATCATCATCAATGACTCTCACTCTCTCCAACAAGTGATGTAACGTACAGGAGCACTTTCAGAGGAAGACTGTTACTACCTTGATGAACCATTGAATACCACAGGAAATATTATCTTCATTTGTAAATAACTCAGCTTCATTGTGTCGAGAGATACCTCTGGTACCTCTGTTATTGCTATTTTATGTTATCCATCATTTTCTTCTCTTTGGATTATCTCTCTGCGGATTACAAGGAAAACTACTTTCTGCTTTATATATCATAATGGAGCATGACGTGTAAAAATGGCACAAAAGGTGCACTATACATCCTTTAATTGTTTAATATTTTTACAATAATAGCTATGTGACGTTTCTCAAATATAAAAAATCTCAAATAAATAATTGATATACAACTCACCATTGTTGTCGCAATATGAACAACTGGAATGATGTCTTGTCTACCACAAATCATACACCAGCACTTTTTATAAAAAATAACATATGCTAAATCATTAGAGTTTAAAGTTATTTTACAACATGTGGATCACATTTGAGTATTGATAGCAGTACAATATATAGTTACATTAGAAACTAAAGTAAAAATAAAAGTAGAGTTTGAACTGAACAATCAGCAGGGAAAAGAAGAAGCAATAAATAGCACATTACAAAGAATCCAGTTAGACAACCTTTATCGTTTTTCTTAATGGTTTGGTTTTGGGAAGTGCCCATTAAGATCAAGATGTGTTATCTACAACAAATCATGCCAGCAATGAATAACTGAGAAACACTCAACAGAACACACCGTCAGCACAACCCATAAACTGTTTGTTGTATAAATAGCTGGAATTGGTGCAAATAAGAGCTTCAGCTTAGGTAACAAAAACATTTGTTACATTACATTTACATTACCAGTAACTTTTACCTAAGGCGACTTACCTACACTCAAAACTGTAGGCAATCCTCACAGGAGAAATTTGGGGGGGAAAGTGTCTTGCCCAAGGACACAACCACATGCTGAATGCAGTGGGGATTGAACCAGCCCCCCTGATCCAAATATCAGTGCACTAATCCACTGAGACACAGCATCCTCCTCTTTCATAACATTTTGATCAAATTACAGTATTGATAACAGTAAAATATAAATTAGACACTGAGGTAAATATAAATATTTGACAGTTTCTAATTTTCATTTTTTTGTGGCAGTTCCCTTTGAGGAATCCTGTTAAGATGTTTAGTAAATAACTCTTGCCTTTATGAATTCTAAGACATTTACATAAATCTGATTTCCTACATGTTCCTTATGTATGAATTATTTTCATGGAAAAAATAATGTATAACTTTATGCAAATGTATTCCAACATGTTTAACACGATCATGTAATTAGAATTGTAAATGGTCTGGATTTATATAAATGTGTATCCAGTCTTTAAGACTCCTCAAAGTGCTTTACATACTACAAGTCATCATTCACCCGTTCAAACCCGATTTACACAGAGCAGTGTGCCACTTTTGCTCAAAGAATCTAACACTCACAAACATTCACACACCGTTGACCATGCCATCAGGAGCAACTCGGAGTTAAATATCTTGCCGTAGGATACATCGACATGTTGACTGTGGGGACTCAACCTTCTGATTGAAAGATGACTGCACCACCTCACAGCCACAGATACTTTTAAGTTCTATGAATTAAATATCACTGAAAATAAATACAGGAGAAATTCAAGGTTCACCACTTTCATACAAGAGTAATGGTCAGTATCAAAGTGCATATTTTTAATAGCATAGTATACTGTAGTACCACATTCAGTATTTGTAAAACATACATACATCACTGCAGATCTTATTCAATTGTATGATGTGTATTATGATTTGGTCAGAGAGTCCTTTATTCTATATACATGTGTTACAGCCTTCCTTACGGCTGGCAACAAAGAGGGAGGCCACACAGAGTTATATGCCAATAAGTTGTTTATTTATCACAATTAACTTAAAGTACCTCTTAGCAAGTTGGGTATGTAAGAATAAGATTGTCAATCATGTCAGCAGTGTGTGGATGTGTGGATGTGTGGAAGTGTGCTGTAGGCATGTTGGATGGTGCATCAAACCAAACACAGGTGGAAGGCTGAGGTTGCTGCTGCATGGCAGGATCAGAGAGAGTGAACCTTCCAGCTGTGCAGGCCTTTATGCCCTCTTGAAGCTCCGCCTCTAGATGGGCGGGCACAAACAGGACGACACTCCCAGTACCTGCCAGAGGACAGCAAGGCAGGGAGCACAGACTGGCAGAAGGGGGAGGGATCGTCACAACATGTGAGTCTATATTTGGAATTAGCCTCTCTCATTAATTCTCTGTCATCCCTCCAAATCTGAGGGAGGAGTGATTCAACAACTAAATACAATCATTGATGAAATATTTCTCTTTACAGGGAGTCGTGAGAAGCAACAACATCCATCACCATGGAAATTAAAATCCTTTGTTGGATATGTTTGCTTGGATATTTATGCGCACCTTCTGAACAAAGTAACTATTTAAGTTATATTTGTTATGGCTTTGATTGTTTGTATTTTTTCTTTCTGATATGCTTTATTTTACCAGAGTGCACTTGAGGCAATAGTTGTGTTAAGTATTCAACAATTGTTTCAGTATTTCAGTCTGCAACTGAGAATCAGCATAATGTGTTGTTATACATTGTATTACAATATTTTTTTCAAACACACAAACACCATGACTGAAGCTTCTAAGTTACCCTCCTCTTAAAATAAAATAGAGTCTTCAAACATTTAAAATGTGATTAAATAGGGTTCAGATTAATTTCATTTGGATAATTGTCACAAGCCGTAGTGCCTTTGTCAAAGAAGTTGAAGAATAACCAACAAGAGCGTGCACCTAAATCCTCGCTAGACGACAGCCTCATGTGTAACAGTTTCATGGTGGAAACAATTGAAAACAAATAATGTTTGATCTTTGTTACGTGGAAGAATTGGTTGAAATAATTGCTATATAATGAACTTTTCAAGTTTGAAATCATTAGGCTTTTTTTGGTTGTGATTAAAACTAAAAACCAAAACAATTATTTTTGAATCAAAGGCAAAGGAAATAAAAAATGAACATATAAAAGAGAGAAGCCACTCGGGTGTACCGCAGTGCGAGAGTTGTGGGTTAGCCAGGTATGTTTTGCCTAAAAGGCACTGTTTTCAAAATATCACCATGGTAATGCTGCAGACCTACTCTGCTCTGGACCAGTGTATGTTCAGAGTTAAGAAAATTATGATGTAAAAAGTATACGAGGACTTCAATGCCAGAATTGATAGATGTTTTCTTCAGAGGCAGAGTGTTTGGAGACAAAATAACCCATATCAACTGGCTCCTCCTGACGATATTCTCTATGAGCTACGCAGTTTGTCAGGATTAGAAACTTGCACACAGGCAATGCAATCCCTCGTTATCTCTCAGATGTACTTTACTTGACTATTTCCATTTCCTGTTCTTTTGTACCCCACTACATTTTAGAGGGACAATATTGTACTTTTTATTTCCCTGCATTTATTTGATAATTTAAGATACTTTGAGACGGATTCAGATTGAAATTCATCTGAAATAAATATTTTATCTTTAATATATATATTAAAGATAAACACAAGATAAACACAATATTTATTTAAAATATACATTTTATTGGCAGTTTTTTCCCAATTTCTACTTCATACTGCTACTGCTTAACATAAATAAACTTCTATAGCATGCAATTCCTGTGTTTCAAAATATGCTGATCATAAAGCTTGTAGTAAAGCTTCATAGTTTTGTATACATTTTTGTATATTTGTGTGTTTGCTAATTAAACACAATAATTTAGTCCTGGAACCTACAACACACAATCAAACCACACAGTCAGTAAAAAACATTAACTGTTATTAGTGCAAATAAGGAATACACATTATAGGTTACAAGTTGAGCTAAAAGTTCCTCCACAGCATGTAGATGTGTTAAAATATTGAAAACGGTCAAATATAAAGCAACAATAGAAATAAATAAATTGAACAGAATAGTAAAGTTTGAACTGAATAAAAAGCAGAGAGAGAGAAGATGATGGGAGAAATCACAAAACATTGCTAAGAATCCTGTTTGATAAGCCCTACCGGTTCCTGTATTGGCTTGACTTCGGTAAGATTCCATTAAGTGCAATGACACATAACCATTGAAAACTCACAATATTGATGTCATTCCTGCACCATTTAATTTATTGTAACATGAGACCAGCTGAAATATTTACGAAACCAAGAATATGTCAGTGGAGTATAAACCTATGCAAACATTTTTTTCCTATGTCTTCTGTGAGAAATACTGCCAACATGTTCAGTAAATAATTTTTGCTTTTATGTATTTAAATTAATTCCATATTTTGGAAGTAGCGTCTGTCACTAATGCTCTGTCCCTCCTTCCATAGCTGAGGGAGGAGTAATTCACAAACTAAATGCAATTATTTACTTCACTGTACCAGGAGATGTGAGAAGTAACAGTAAAATTAGTAACAGTATCAGTTGTCGTGGAAATTAAAATCCTATGTGGTATTTAAATGCAGCTTCTCGATAAAGTAATAATTCAAGTTATATTTGTTATGGCTTAATGGACGTTAGTGTACCGGAGAAGACTGTCAACATGTTAGGTTTAACAGTAATTCAGTCTGTCTTCACTAAATGATGTTCTTAAACAATTTGCTATACTGTCAGTTGTGTATATGGTCAATTACAACAAATGAGTTATAAGTTAGCAAAATCAATAACATGTAGGCAAATTATGCTTTATACTTGAATATGCTTTAAGAAAAAACAGCCATCATCACAGCTCTCCAGAGGGTTTAATTTTGTTGGCAGCTCATTCTTTAAAACAGAAGCCTCAGATTGCTCATAATAAGGTGAAATATGAAGGGTATATTTCGAGCTGGTTATGGAAATAAGTTATTAGGCTTTTTTTTTTATCAATTTAGATTTGTTCGAAAATGTTTTCAACTTGAATTGATGGAACTCATTTGAAAGTGGGCTTATTAACACGTGAATACTACTTAGTAATATATGTTTACATATATATTTAATAAGTACAATACAATACAAGCAAAAGTTTCATTTATGGGCCATATTTCATTATATTTTACATTTTGACCCCAAGTGTAGCTCTCCCACTTTTTATTTTAGAACATTCTAATGGCCATAAGCCACAGTTTTAGGGAGTTCAAATTCATTTGTATGATTAAGGGGATCAATAGTATATTAAATATATGAGTATATTAGCAATAATGTTATTTTCATGAAAGGGTATAATTATAAAATTGGCCTTCACATTTCCTACTTATGTTTTTTAATCACATACAGGCTCGGTATCACTTGCACACCTACAACTGAGAATATCTACCTTTGGGGAGGTCAGCAATGGAACCATCATTGAACTTGTTAAACAGGTATGCAAACCAGAATATGTCAGATAACTTTTATGTGAAGGATCCTCACACAACATAATCAATGATAGAAATGAGATATAACTTTGATTCATTCGAGTTCATTGTGTTATCTCTCCATTTAGTTCTTTGGAGACCGGCTCCCGAATGGAACAGCCCACACGGTTACCGTGACAAACATACGAAGGCAAGGCAAGGCAAAGCAAGGCAAGTTTATTTATATAGCACCTTTCAACACAAGGCAATTCAAAGTGCTTTACAAAAATGAAAGACATTAAGAAAATGGCATTTAAAAAAGTCATTAAAGAGCAAAGATAACAAAATAAACATTAAAAGAAAAAAATACATGAATACAAGTTACAGTGCAGTTTAAGATATGAATAGTTCATAAACTGTTCTTAAACTGACTCTGAGACAGCAGATATGCTGTCTTGAAGGGGGGGAGTTGGTTGACGTAGGCATGGTGATGAAGACGGGGGAGATGGTGCGCGTCTCTGCTTCGGTGACTGTGGTGGGCGTCGTTGAGGGGCGGGGGTAAAGGACAAGCTGCCAACCCTGTGTATCGCCTTCATGCGGTCATTGAACTCCAGTAAGGTGTGCGAGGGTGAAAGAGTGAGTGGAGAGTAGAGAGAGCTGGGGGGTGAAGGAAGAGTATCCTCAAAGGTGTTGATGGGGCGGAAGAAGGGCGGTGGAGACTCCTCCATTTGTGTCATAGGTCTCCCATAATCAAGACATTCCTCAGGCGGGTGCAGTGATACTTCTTCAAGGTTTTATGCGCGATGTGTTGTGTCTTTCTCCTGTTTTGATTCCTCTTGTCACATGTCCTTGGCAGAGGGAACAGATTGATGACGCAGGCAGTTGAATATGTTAGAGATAAACAATGTTATTCCTCACTTGTTCAGGCAAAGTCCATCTGCTTTAAAAAGATGTCTGCAGTCCCAGAAAAATCAAAAATTGTCAATAAAATGGACAGAATGGTCAATACAGGCAGTTGAAAGCCACGTGTTCAGTGCAAACAATCTGCTGAATCTCTCCACTCCTCTTCCGACTGGCGGTAGAGGGCCACTGATGAACACCTCAGCAGAGAGAGCTGACAGTTTCCAACAAACATTTGAAGTCTTCTTTCAGCACTTCTGATTGTTGTTTCACAACATCATTTGTTCCAATATGCAGTACCACATTCTTCACAGGCGGATGTTCAGCCCCAATATACAGGATCTTCTCAGCCAAGTCAGAGACCATATCCTTGGGAAAACAGAGTACTTTGGTGTTGTTCTTACTTCACAGATGTTTTACATCTCTTACAGCAGAGTCACCCACAATCAGAGTTTCAGGCCCAGTCGTTAGCTTTTCCTCTAGCCTTTTACTTTTGGAGTAGCTATTGGTCCTTACCCTGCTGTGTGAAGAGGACAGGTTATCCAGCTCATCGGAAAGAGATCTCCGGTTTTGGGTCAGCGGAGCGTATCTGTTCTGGATTGGCACACTTGGTGGTTTTGGAGTATAGTTTGTAGTTCTCCCTTTAGCAGCTGTCCACGGCTGTTTCCTAGTATGAACAGGGGTTGAAGAGGCACTCTTCCTGGGTGATAACAATGCAGCCCAGCCGGTCGCATTACAGATTTCAGAGCGCTGGGCTCTGCCTGTTTTTCGTCTTTCCAAATCCCATGAAAATGATTTACTCTTCGGCTTTGCACCCAGACATTTCCAGGGAGGACTACCACTTGTAGATTTATTACCCGGTACACAGCCCTCCTGTTCCTTGGAATCCTTGTAGCTGCTAACTAGCTGTGAGTTAGCATACCCTTTTCCATTCTTTTGCAACACTGGTAAAGTGTTGTGCACCGTCAAAAGTGTTAAGTCAGTCATGTTTTATGTTGTTATTCTGGTATTGTCTTTTCAGCTTCATTGACTCTTTTTCCTAGTGTGTTCTCCCGCGCTCATCAGCATCAGCCCCGCCCCTGATTGTTTTCACCTGTGTCCCTTTATCTCCTGTATATTCCCCTGTTTCCCTCTGTTTGTTGTCACTTTGTCTTGTCTTATCCTCATGCCTGAACTCTGCTCCTCAGCGTTTGCTCTTTTTGATTGTATGCCAAATCATGCTCCTGTGAAAACCTTTGTAGGGTTGCTCCTCACGTTGTGAGTGATTTTTCGTTGCGCTATAGTGAAGCCTATTTTTTGTCGCCTCGATAAGAGTGCCTTATCCTTTTTGTATATCCAATAAAGTATATTACATTGTAGTGCCGAGAGATAGGGGATCAGAGGTGGTGCAAGGAAGGTGCAAAATTGTACTTTATTTAGAAGCAGAACAGGACATGTTGTCCAGTTGCAGTCCGGGAAGAAGAGAGTGAAGAGAGGAGGGCACACAACATATAGTAAAACCAACACACTCTCACTCCATAATCGTCCAGGAGCGACGTTTGGTCAGTGTCCGTGGCGTGCAGTTGTGACGCTCCTAGGCTCCTTCAGCTTCATAAAGGGACGCAAATAGCTTTCAACTGATTGCAATGTATTCCCATCTGCGGCGGGATTTGACGCTCATGGAAGCACGGCATTCGTTTGTGTCGGCTGCCCTTAAAGGCAATGTGAGCGTCCATTCCCATTGGATAACGGAGAATTGTAAGTGTAAGTATTCCCCTTACTGTCGATTGATTTTACAGTGATATCTGCACTACTCATCGACTAAAAACACCAGATTATCCTTGTTAATTACACAACATTGATTGGTTTAAATTGTGTGCAATGCTTTTGTATTTTTCCCCTTCGATTCGGAGAAACAAATATTTTTTCGGTGTAAAGGATGGCAGAAGACACTACACTACCCAGAATCCCCAGCTATCGTTTAGGACTACACCATGTGCTCTGTTTGACAAACCCCGGCTGCAGTCGAATAGTCCAAAGATCAGATCCTAAGTTCTAACCCTATCGTCTATTCCTTGACCTCTGAGTGAAACGTCACGGGGTTAAGGGATAGTGGACAGGAGAATTCAAAAGGACTTAGGAGAAGAGACTGGTACTTTAGAGAATCCGACTGCACTTTCACTATCCGACGTGTTAATGATGCGCCAGCGGACGTCATGAATGTGCGTCTGCTGCTGTGGGGGAACTATGGAAGCTACAGTTTTCTATACAGCGGACTACAACATGGATGTTTAATAAGAACGAGGGACTCATCGAGAGACTCTGCACCGTGCTCTGATGCTGCTGCTTTGCTTTATGAACGGGGACAACAGAGAAACATATTCTTCATGACCAAAGTTGGAATTGAAATAAAAAAGGAAAGTGAAACTTATGCTCGTCACCCTCTCCCTCCGGTCCACATTAATACCAATGATCCCAATACGTATGATTGTATGAACTAAAGATCTTAAAATCAATACAAATGTATTTATTATAAACGTTAGTCCTTAACATATATCACTGTGTATATCACCATTCAAACATCTTTTAAAAGTTGAACAAACTCCACACAGCTCAGTAAAGACTGTGAAATGTTGACTTTATTTGATAATTTCAGTAAAAACTAACGTTCATATTTCTCTTTTTGATTATAATACTGATGAACGTTCAAAACAAAGCACTTTGGCAACTTACCACCTATGTTTTAAAATGCTTAATAAGCACCGTAACTTTCATGATATAATTTCTCGGTCATAATCGGTTGTTTCCGTGAACGGCCGACTGTTGAGTGACGGCAAATGCTGCGGCTGCAAGGCATTGTGGGGCAGCATTTTCGCTTCTCCTGTCGGTTAGGGAGGTCCAGTGGTTCCTAAGCTAAAGGAGGTTATAAAGGAAGTTTGAAACCTCCTTTCCTATCATTCTCATCATTCTAGAGAATTCGAACGGCACTTATCATGGCTGCCACTGAGGGACTTCCGGGTCATTTCACTCCTTTAGGAAGGTTCCTAAGCTAAATGGACTATTCGACTTCAGCCCCCGTTTTTTCTCACCATTTTACTCCAGTACAGGATTACGGACCTCGGCGCAAGCGCCTCGATCCTGCCGCAGTACTGTCGTAATGACGTTCAAGAACGGCCTCTCGTGTATGATTACTTAATTCATTACTCGTTATTCTCTACTAATAGTTAATTAAATACTGTATATAATGACTATTTTGCACATCCCTTTCAAGATTTCAAGATTTTCTAAGGTTTATTGACATATCATATTCACAAACGGTGTAGTTATGCATTGAATGAAAAACTTGGGTCGCAGGTTCCTCAATAGTGCATTACAAGACATCTATCAATATTTGTGCATACCTCCAGCAATGTTAACTATGTTGAAGCACTTATTTTAACTGATATTATACATAATGTATTATACTCTTATAAGATGTATGTAGATATTTCATCTCCGTCCTTGTCAGGTATTGAACAATCAATAAATAAACAACACAGAATTGTTAAATATAAAACACAGAATTTGTGTGATTATACTAAATGATTTACAAATAAACACCACTGCATTTACAACTGTTACACATATGCTGATGCAACGCAAATGTTTCCAACTTGGGATCAATAAAGTAGGCCTATATCTTATCTTAAGCTGATCGATGGCTACTGCCATATTTGCAAAATGTGCCTCTGAACCTTGACAAGTGCATGTTTCAGGCTTATCAATTAATGTAATGAAATGTAATGTTATCAATTAACAACAGGAGGGGTCACAAACATAAGACCAGCTGTTAAATAAAGCTCTTCTGACCTTAGCTGGCATGTGGGTATATATATTAATGCTGCCCATTATGGGCACAAGCAATTTTCACCCATTTATTAATTATATGTTTTAAATTTGAGTGTTTCCTATCGCCTAAACCTCCAGGGATGTACACAGTTTAATACTGGAAACTTCTTATTATGGGAAATACGAAAACGTCTTTTAAAACTACAACTCCCAGTAGAGACATGCCATAGGACCGGTGGACGCGGTGGACCCGTTCAAATTCAGTTTTGGACAGTCTGCCGTGGTTCCATCCCATTTCAAGTGCTGTTCGACGCTCGGCGTAACCCTCGGAGCACACTCTCCAATCACAGAGCTTGAGGACTATCACGGGGTTTGTCAAGCGAAGCGGAGAGAATACTTACTTCCCGGTGTAATATTCTCTAAAGCAAATGAGCTGCTCCGACCCTCGGTCCTGACGGACTCCAACTTGTGTTTATTAATCAAACAAATAAATAAACACAAAGATAATTATGTGTTATTGTTGAGTAAATGGAGAATTGCACAGGGGAAAATAACGTAGGCTATCTATGCCACAATTTTAGATGCGGATTTTGTTAAACTAATACGTTTGCGCTGTGGACCAACACTATACATTGACGGGGAAGGGGGTAGCAATAAAGATAACACCATTAAACAGTTACACAACATAACATAAATAATATCGATAGCAGCGTCCCTAGCAACAAGTAACAAGTAGTTAATAATAATAAAAGACATTAAGAAAAAGGCATTTTAAACAGTCATTAAAAAGCAACACAATCTACCTGCATTGCATTACTCTAAACGTGTAATAACGTGCTTTAACCAGTAGGTGGTTTGGGTTAAAAAGCTGTCAAGTTTACAGTGTTAACAAAATAAAATATACTGCTGTTTCTGGTTTAGTTTACGACGGATATATTTAGTTATTGTTTTGATATTTGTAACACAAAAGCGATGGAAAAAACCCACAGCAACACAGAAAATATGGTCTTAACATGAACCAGCGGTCTAGTAGTTAATAAAAAACAATAATATCAAAACAAAATATTACTAACTTTATTGTGAAATTCAAACTGAACGGTAAAAGAATAGTTTCCGGTCTATTCTGAGCCCGATCTCTGTAGATAAATAAAAATAAAGAACTACGACAGATGTGTAATATATTTAATGCAGCCGAACCATTTATTACAATGCATTCATGTGATGACTTTCAAAGAGTAAAGCAAGCACTGCTGAATAAAGTATGATTTTATCTTTTACGAAACGTTTTTTTTATATGGAATGCAACCAATCACAGAGCTTGAGAACTAATCACGGGGTTTGTCAAACAGAGCACATGGTGTAGTCCTAAACGATAGCTGGGGATTCTGGGTAGAGTAGTGTCTTCTGCCATCTTTTACTCCGAAAAAATATTTGTTTCTCCGAATCGAAGGGGAAACATAGAAAAGCATTGCACACAATTTAAACCAATCAATGTTGTGTAATTAACAAGGATAATCTGGTGTTTTTTAGTCGATGAGTAGTGCAGATATCACTGTAAAATCAATCGACAGTAAGGGGAATACTTACTTCCGGGTGTACAATTCTCCGTTATCCAATGGGAATGGATGCTCACATTGCCTTTAAGGACAGCCGACACAAACGAATGCCGTGCTTCCATGAGCGTCAAATCCCGCCGCAGATGGGAATACATTGCAATCAGTTGAAAGCTATTTGCGTCCCTTTATGAAGCTGAAGGAGCCTAGGAGCGTCACAACTGCACGCCACGGGACCCTGACCAAACGTCGCTCCTGGACGATTATGGAGTGAGAGTGTGTTGAGTAAAACACATAACATGTCCATGTGGGAACAATACCCCCAACTGTAGTTCCATGTATGAATTATGAACCCAGTGTATAAATAGGTGGTCACCACACAAGCCCCTCCCAGTATTCAAACATGGCAAAAAATCCTCGCGTCCGTGGAGGAAGCACCACAGCGGCCGAGGAGGGTGGGGTCGCAGGTGAGGGCCTGGCCATGGAATGGGCCACGAAAGGGGGCCGCAGGAGAGGGTAGGGGTCCTAACGAGGGCAAGGGCACCCCCACCGGGGGCCGGCCGGAACGGGCCGTCGTAAGGGGGCTGCAGTAGGTGTCGTGGCGAACCCAGCAGGAAAGAGCGCTGCCCGGCCGCAGCGGCGGCGGGCATGAAATCTCCGGAAGGACGGAGCGGAATCCCAGGGAGGAAGGAGCGCAAACCGGCCGCAGGCAGACGCACAACGGCGGCGGGCGCGAAGTCCTCGGCAGGCGTCGAGGTATCCCCGGAAGAGAGGAGCAGCCCCCCGGGAGGAAGGAGCGCAACCCGGCCGCAGGCAGACGCGTGGCGGCGGGCACGAAGTCCTCAGCAGGCGTTGAGGTATCCCCGGGAAGCAGGAGAGCAACCCGGCCGCAGGCAAACGCACAGCGGCGGCGGGCACGAAATCCTCGGCAAGCCTTGAGGTATCCCCGGGAGGCAGGAGCAGTCTCCCTGGGAGGAAGGAGCCGTGGACAGATGAGGCCAGACAGGGTCGCAGAGCACGCCACCCATGGGCCGATGGAGCATGGGCGACGTCCGGAACTGTTGAGGCGAGACGGGGTCAAGGAGTGCGCCACCCAGGCGCCGATGAAAACGTGAGTGGTGTCTGGAACCGCCGTCGAGGTGGTGAAAAATGTGAGTGTCCACACGAGGTCAACCGGCTGGTCGAACCTCCTCTCCGGCACCGAAAAAAATTGTTAACAGTCAGATGTTAACCGACTAATTTTCGACAGCCGTTAGCAGCTAGCCGTTAGCTGGCAGCCATGGGTAGCTGCTAGCCGTGGTTAGCCCCACGTGGTTAGCCGCTAGTCGTCGTCAGCTAGCGCAGCCGGGATGTGCAGCCGCGCCCTGAAGAAACAAGCCCACGAGGTGGCAATCGGGTTGCTGGTCAACCCAGCAGGTCGAGCATCGTCCCCCTGTTGGATGGAAGGCCAATGCGGGAATGGCGAGCAACGTCGCCAGCTCTTCTGCGGGGCGCGCACCGAGCCTCAGTCCGCGTGCAGGTGTCAGCCACGGACGATTCCAAAAAATCCCCGGCATTTCGAGAAAAAAACTTGCGTTCTTTTTGCCGTGTTCGGGTCCGTCCCGGAAACTTCTCGAGACGTGTCAGGGTCACCAGTGTAGTGCCGAGAGATAGGGAGTCAGAGGCGGTGCAAGGAAGGTGCAAAAGGGTACTTTATTTAGAAGAAAAACAGGACATGTTGTCCGGTTGCAGTCCGGGAAGAAGAGAGTGAAGAGAGGAGGGCACACAACATATATAGTAAAACACATAACATGTCCGTGTGGGAACAATACCCCCAACTGGAGTTCCATGTATGAATTATGAACCCAGTGTATAAATAGGTGGTCACCACAACATATACTTTATCTCTGGTTTTCGGGTCGTGCATTTGAGTCCTTTTTTCCTTTATGTATCTGAGTTCGTAACATAAAGTGGTTGCATTCCCACATAGTCCATTCATTTCCACGTTAACTTCCAACCGTTGCATTTTCCTTTCCAACACGGCCATCTTCTGTAGAAGTTTGTGGAAGTCATCTGTAGAGAACGGAGGCATTTTGCTGCCAACTAGCTTAAGCTAAATATCATGCAGTACCAGGTTTTAGCTGTTGCTAAGCAGAGTTGGGTGTAACGCGTTACACCCAACTCTGCTTAACAACAGCTAACAGCTAGTACTAACAGTTAGTACTCTACTGTACTAATACTACTTTTGTCGGTAACGGAGTAGTGTAACGCCTTTTATAATTCAGTCATAATCACACTGACAGACAAGAGGGGTTTCCGCCGCAGGTTTATATGTACGTAATCTGCGCGACTTGCCCGTCCACATCTCCACGTGCAGTGCTGCATAAACATGGCTGAGTCAGCGATAACTTTCGAGGGGTGGAGCTATGCCCATTATTTTGAGTTCGTCCGAAGAATAGACAGGAATGTGACGGTGAGGTGCAAACCTCAACAAACACCTGCAAAGAACACATGCTAAGGTGAAGCGAATAGCTAAGGTTTATACAGTTAGTTTTAAACAGGCTATTTATTTGTAAAGTATTTGTTTATTTTGCCAGTGTCATATCACATTGATATGGCCCACTTGTTCCATTATTACAAATGTTCTCTTGAAATGCTCTTTACGTTTCACAGACTCTTAGCTTATTGTGGTACAACCCAGTCTCACGGCATTTCGTGTTCACCAACACGATTTTTAATCTATTGATTCGTGTTCACCAACACGATTTGCCCCTTTTTTTCGTGTTGCACAGCACGATTTTAAAAGCAATGTATTTCTACTGCCTGCAGCATGTCTTTTTCTCCGGTCGGGTCGTGGGAGACCGGAAGCTGTGTGGTTCATAAAAACATGTTCTTACTCAATATCAAGCCACAATTATTGCTTTTATTTTAAGTCGTATAATTTCGGACTTATGTTGCCGTCTGTGAGGAAAATAAACGGGGCTCAGAGCCTCGGAAATCTGTATTTTTAAATATTTTTTTCCTTCTAATTCGTTATTCTTTTCAAAATAACACACTGTTATTTACTCACCAATAACACACAATTATCCTTGCTTTTATTTATTGGTTTAATTCCATAATCTCAGGCTTTTTTGGCGTCCGTCAGGAACTGAATTTCAAAATAAAAATAACCGGAAACAGACGTAGGCCCATAAGGGACATTTCGAGCGATTGTCAACATTTCTGAGTTTAGGATGGCCGAAGACACTACACTACCCATAATCCCCAGCTATCGTTTAGGATTACAGTCCCCGTAAGCGTAAGGTTACGCAGAGCGTCAAACAGCTGTGTGAAATGGAACGAAACCACGCCAGACTATCCAAAACTGGAATCGAACGCCCCCCCCAGAACTACACATGCTGGCTATTGTGTTTCGCAAAATGTTCTATGGGACGTCTCTACTGAACGTTTTCGTTTTCCCCACAATTAGAAGTTACCAGTATTAAACACATTGGGGTTATCAAATGTAAAACATATAATTAATAAATGGGTGAAAATTGCTTGTGTCCATAATGCGCAGCATTAATATATACCCACATGACAGCTCATTGGTACTTTGTAATTCTACTCCACGACAATTCAGAGGTTAACCTGGTATTTTTACTCCACTGCATTTATTTGAGTTACTTTGCAGATTCTGATTAATTATGTGAAATATAAACAACCCTTAAATCAGACTTTAGTTACACGTGACCTGAGTAAAATTCAGGTAAGGTGATTGTCAAGTGCCAACAATCAGGAGAGATATTTGATAGTTGGTGCTTGAGAAGACTAAACATGTATCTGCAATTGACATGAATGGAAACGAGTAATAAAGTATATTCATTACTCGTTATTCTCTACTAATAGTTAATTAAAGACTGTATATTATGGCTATTTTGCACATCCCTTTCAAGATTTTCAAAGGTTTATTGACATATCATATACACAACTACGGTGTAGTTATGCAATGAATGAAACACTTGGGTCACAGGTTCCTCAACAGTGCATTACAAGACATCTATCAATATGTGTGTACCTCCACCATTAAACATATTCATATTCTGCACATTTCTTATTCTATCTACATACATAAGAGTATAATTCATATGTATAATATCAGTTAAAATAAGTGCTTCAACATAGTTAACATTGCAGGAAAGCAATATATTAGACGTTAAGTACTTTGTCAGGCTTAATATTTATCTGTAGATAGATAGAATATATTAATCTGTTATTTAATGTTTAAATAAAGGTTAATTCGTTTTTCTGTTTTGCACCTCCTCCTATTAATATCTTTGTACATCCTGCACTAAACTGTTTTATTGTAGAGATCACTTATAGTATCTTCTTGATTTTCTATATTCTATATTTCTATCACAGACCTTCTACTTTCCCCCTATGAAAGTATGTACTCTTCATATTTTTATTCAAATATTCAAATAATATTTGATGAAAAAAAGTACATTATTGTTTTTATGTGTTATATAACACATAAAAACAATAATTCAATAACGTGCTTTAACCACTAGGCGGTGCACACAAGGTACACACAGCCATAATAACTTTGTATTATTAGTGTAGGACACGTTTTATTCATGCTTTCACATAATTTTACAGCATATTGCTATACTATTTCAGACTCAGTATTTACATTCTTACATTCAAAGAAAATCAGTAATATCTTTAAAAACTACAGTCCTTTTATATCGGCTGTGCACCATTATGGTGTAAATATAACCTATCTGTGAATTATATCAAATGTAAAAGTCAGCCAGTAGTGTTGATACTGCGAGGAGACGTATTGTGTGAAGAGAAATTGAAGATGTTGTTTAATTGTTGAATATATTTATGATCCACGTCAAGTATTCAGTTTCGGCGGCATTTTCTCAGTTTTTCCAAAGGTCTTCTCATCAGGGCTCTATAAATAAAGAACAACGGCAGATCTGTAATATACAATGCAGCCGAACCGTGTATTACAATGCCGTTATGTGATGACTTTCAAAGAGAAAAGCAAGAACACTCGGAATTAAGTATTATTTTATACTTTTAAATTGTTTTCCGGATTTCATATCATATAAACACCAAATCCCAGCATGCATTGCGGCTAAAACATCCAATAAACGAGCTTAAAACCATAGCTGAGGATCTTGGGTAATCGCTCGAAATGCCTACGTCTGTTTCCGGTTATTTTTATTTAGAAATTCAGTTCCTGACGGATGCCAAAAAAGCCCGAGATTATGGAATTAAACCAATAAATAAAAGCAAGGATAATTGAGTGTTATTGGTGAGTAAATAACAGTGTGTTATTTTGAAAAGAATAACAAATTAGAAGGAAAAAAAGATTTAAAAATACAGATTTCAGTATCCTGAGGCTCTGAGCCCCATTTATTTTCCTCACAGACGGCAACAAAAGTCAGAAATTATACGATTTCAAATAAAAGCAATAACTGTGGCTTGATATTGAGTAAGAACATGTTTTTATGAACCACACAGCTTCCGGTCTTCCTCAACCCGACCGGAGAAAAAGACGTGCTGCAGGCAGTATAAATACATTGCTTTTAAAATCGTGCTGTGCAACACGAAAAAAAGGGGCAAATCGTGTTGGTGAACACGAATCAATAGATTAAAAATCGTGTTGGTGAACACGAAATGCCGTGAGACTGGGTTGTGTGGTAGGCTGGTAGCATATTTTATTAATGAGCATATACAACAAAAGACTTGTGTTATGTCTTCCTTATTGCAATAGTAATTGGGGGTGCAAGTGGAGTCTCGCAGAGGCAAAACTGTGGCGCGCTTACACTGCAGGTGCGCCGCAGTCTGCGTGATCTGCCTGTAGGGAGGGGCGGGCCGGCCCTGCGAGTAAAGTAACGAGTAAAGTAACGAGTAAAGTAATGAGTTACTTTATGTAGAGAGTAACGAAGTAGTGTAATATATTATGTAATATGTAATATATTACTTTTTTTTAGTAACGACCCCATCTCTGTTGCTAAGCCACGCTACTGTATGACTGAGGTCGTCGTAGAAATATTGAAATATGACTGTAACCCTCTATCTATTTACGAAGAATATCTGTCCCAGTGATAAGTTAATGTCCAGGAGCCGCTGCTCGAAGTTTTCAGAAAGGAAAAATAGGAAAATCAGCAAACAAAAGTAAGCAGAGGCAAGAGCAAGCAAAAAAGTGTCTGCACTGTAAGAAAGCAAGGTCACACAAAGGGTTCAAGGTTGCGGTCAGATAATCCAAAAATCAGCTCCTAACGTCTGACCCTATTGTCTATTCCTTGACCTCTGAGTGAAACGTCATGTGGTTAAGGGATAGTCGATAGGAGAATTCCAAAGGACTTAGGAGAAGAGACTGCGGTACTTTAGAGAATCCGACTGCACTTTCACTATCCGACGTGTTTATGATAAGCCAGTGGACGTCATGAATGTGAAACTATGGAAATTGAGGGAAAATTGAAATAACTTGAAAGTTTGAAGTGAAAGTTTGATACAGCGTATTTTTGGTATATTCATCTTAATGTCCCCTGATATATAAGAAGTGTGTTTTTATATATTCATGTGTGTACTTGTAATAGTAGCAGTTTATATGAACAAGAAGCTGGAAATATGAGAAGTGGAGAGGACAGAGAGGAAATACCCTTATATAGACATATGCTATCGACAGCAGAGGGTAGAATGTGTGTGTGTGAAAGCTGCTGAAATACCAGATGTTTTTGCTTCAAACTAAGACTGTTTCCGGATCATCTCGGCGACGAAAGCCCATCGTTTATATATGGGCCAATAGATGACCTGTATGGGGGTAGCATCCACACAGCTCCTCCCTTATTTTTACAATATCTCCTGTTGAGTCCTGGTGTTCGCTCTCTTTTTCTCCTGCCGTCAAGACTGTGACGAAGGTGGCTTCGTCACTATGGACTGACGGGTTCGGGCCGGGTAATGTGGCACTTTATTGGCGTGATTGCACAGTATATGTCGTCTGTGGCTGATGATTGTGTGCACCTGGTGTCCTGTGTTGTCTCCTCCCCCCTCACCTGTGTCTTGTTGTGCTGATTGGAGTGTGGAGAGGGCTGGGTGTGTGTGTGAGATCCTTGTGGCTGCAGGACGTGCGAAAGGAGAACCGCAGGATTGAGGCGGTGAACTTGGTGCCCATGATTTTAATAAATGCCCACGTCGGGTTATATTTTTGGACGTTCTGCCTCTGCCTCCTTGCTTGGTCTGGGCCGCTCAACGGTCAGCTTCACAATTGGTGTCAGAAGTGGGATTCGACCAAGTAAGGAGGTGAAAATTGCGTAACCCCAGGAAGAGTATAGTCTGCGCGGGGCACAACATGCTCTTCTCTGTGTTTATTATGAAACCCAGGTTGAGCAGGTGCTTTACGAGGACATTTGTCTGCGTAACAGCCTCCTGCTCCGACTGTGCGAGAAGCAGCCAGTCGTCCAGGTAGGTCGCCAGGCGAATACCCTTTTGTCTTAACGGGGCTATCGCGGCTTCCGTACATCGTACAAACACCCTTGGACTGAGAGACAGACCGAAGGGGAGTACTCTGTATTCATAACAGATCCCCTGAAATGCGAATCTCAGATATTTCCTGTGTGGGTAATATACTGGGATGTGAAAATACGCATCTTTCAGGTCGACTGATGTAAACCAGTCGTTTTGTCGCACGAGCCGCAGCAGAGATGTGCGAGTGAGCATTCTGAACTTATATCTTTTTAGATATTTGTTCAGAGCCCTCAAAGCCCCGAATTCCGTTCCCTCCCCGTTTGGGAACGAGGAAGTACTTGGAATAAAAGCCGCCCTGACTCTGCTCGGCGGGTACAAAGCCCTCTTTTCTAGGAGTGAGAGAATCTCTTTCTCCAGAATGAGGGCTGACTCTCCTCGGGCCTGCAAATGCAGAATGCCCGAGAAGCGAGGGGGGGGTGACAGCGAATTGGAGTCTGTAGCCCCGTGTTACTGTCCCCAGCCGGCACTGCGCATGTGCGTGACGGTGGTGCCCTTAAAGCCCCAGCCGGCACTGCGCATGCGCGTGGCGGTGGTGCCTTCACAGACCCGCCAGTAATCCGCCTTTTGAGATATGCCGTAGCTGCTCTCAGAAGGGGAACAGTTGACGGGCTTGTTTATTGGTTTTATTCATCTTCTTTTCATTTTTTTTGAGCTGCGCCCTCGGCCTGAAGCCTGGATGCGTCAGCGGCAAATGTTTTATAACAGAAAAATCAACCAATGTGTGACATGTGTTTGTGCGGACTTGAGGATGGTGTTGAGGCATCTCTCGAGGCAGCGGGAACACATTCAGAGCTGGGGAACTGTGGACTTCCAGCTCTGTCACAGAGGGGAGAAGGAGGGGCTGTCACGCCGCTCGCTTCTTCTTCCTTGACTGCTGGCCGAAATTCTGGGTTGGCTGCGCCTGAGCTGCAGCCGGAACCGGAGATTTTCTAGGCCAGCTCGCCCTTGTCTCCAGCCTGGGCTGCGACCTCTGCGTCTTCGGTGCTTAAAACCGAGCAGACTTCGAGGCAGCTTGGGCGAAGGACTGCTGCTGCGAAGGCAACGGCTGGACCCTTCGAGGGAGGCAGAGGTGGAGTGCCTCGTCCTCCTTCTTCTTCGACTCACACCTCCTTTGCATGGAGGCGAGAGCGGAGCCGAAAATTCCCTCGGGAACGATGGGCATATCCAGCACATCCTCCTTTTCCCGGTCTGGGAGGTTGGTGAGGTTGAGCCATCTCGCTCTTTCCTGCACCACCATGATCCCCATTGCCTTGCCCATGGCCTGGACGGCGCAGCGTTGGACACAGAGACAAATGTCCCTGACCGCTGCCATCTCGTCCAGAGTGGCTGCCCCCGGGTTACCCGACAGGTCCTCGCAGAGCTCCGCTTGGTAAGTGGTTAGCAGCGAGGACACATTCAGGGCCCTGGCGGACAACGCTGCAGCTTTGTAGGACCTTTCAGTCATTGTCGACTGAAATCAGTCCGACTTTGCTGGCAGCGTAGGGTTCCTGCTTGGTGACGGGCCCACCCTCGGTAGGAGGTGGGCCGCTACCAGCGGTTCCATGGGCGGAATGCGGAGCAGGCCGACACCTCATCCAACATCTCCGGGAAGACCGGAAGGAGTTGCCTCTTTGTCCGCGCTGCTTGGGGAAGATGTTTTCCCTCGTAGCGGGACCTGGAGGTCTCCTTGGCCATTTCAGGCCACGGGACGTCGAGTCTGGCCGCAGCACGTTTACACATGGCCTGCAGGTCCATGCTCAGACAGGGCGAAGCTGGTGTGCTATCGCCCGGTTGAGCAGCCCTCGCTCCAGGCTTTGCAGCTTGAGCCGATGACATGAAGGTGTCCTCTTCCTGTTCATCCGACTCGGACAGGAGGAACGCCAAGGCATCTTCTTCGTCCTCTTCGTAGTCCAGCGTGATTCTGGTTCTATAGCCATAGCAGATAGTGAGCCCCAGACCGACACGGAGAGGGGTTCACTCTCTGTGGCGGACGCCCCCGTGTCTTGACTGCCGGCCGGCGGGTCAGTGGACATGGGGGGCTCCTGTTCCGACAGGCTAGCTTGTCGTGCTAACCGTCGGCGGAGGCTATTTACGGTGAAGCGGACACAATGTCCGCACGAGCCGGGGTTGTCGATAGCGCCTCGGGCGTGTTCCAGTCTGAGGCAGGACGAGCAGACCTGGTGTGTGTCTGCGCCCGAGATCTTCAACCCGCAGCCGCAGAGTTGAGCCACCGAGTCCCTGACTCCTCTGGTGTGAGGGAGAGGGGCGCCCATCTTGTTCGCCTCCTGGCATGGAGAGGGCCCGCTCTAGACAGGTAAGATGGGAGAAAAAATATGTTACCACCCTGTCCTTAATCCGGAGAAAAGGACGGTGTGGGTCTTTTATTCCCGGAGAATACTGACTGGTGTGACAGTATGCTCCTTTAATCCTTTCTTCCTCCGTGGAGAAGAGAAAAGAAAAAACTTCCTCGCTACCGTGGTGTCGATAGAGAGGGAGCGAGCTAGCAACAGGTGTGTTGCTAGCTTAAAAAAGAAGAGAAGGGCGAGGTCGATTTTAATACTAACTGGCGTTAGTACTACCGTCTTCCTGCGAAGCAGAAGGAGTTGCCGGCGAGCGCCCGTCGACCGAAATGGGTATTTGGGTTCAGTCTGTGGACCGTTAAGCTTGTCCGGCTACTGTAGAGATGTGCTCTGAAGCGAGAAGAGGTGTTTGAATGACGCGTGCGTCGTGTCGCAAGCTATTTATAGGGGGTGAATTCCCTGACGCTGACGTCAAGATCACCAGCCAATCAGGATTGGCGTAATGAGATTGATTATTATTATTACTATTACATGTCATTTGTTAGACGCTTTTATCCAAAGCGACTTACATACATTCAGTACTGTGGCCAATCCCCACAGGAGCAATTTGGGGTGAAGTGTCTTGCCCAGGTACACAACTACATGCTGACTGCAGTGGGACTCGAACTTGCTACCCCGAGATTTGAAGTCCAGCATACTACCCACTGAGCCACAGCCTCCCTTGATGCTTCTGTTTGCTCCGCGATGAGGCGCATCCCATAGTGAGACATCGAACGGAGTGTTATGAATGAGAACTACAGTTTTCTATACAGCGGACTACAACATGGATGTATAATAAGAACGACGGACTACTGTAAACTCCTCTAGAGACTCTGCACCGTGCTCTGATGCTGTTGTTTTATGCATTATGAACGTGGAGGACAGAGAAACATATTCTTCATGACCAAAGTTGGAATTGAAATAAAAAATGAAAGTGAAACTTATGCTTGTCACCCTCTCCCTCCAGTCCACATTAATACAAATGATCCAAATACGTATGATTGTATGAACCATGAAAATATCTTAAAATCAATACAAATGTATTTATTATAAACGTTAGTCCTTAACATCTATCACTGTGTATATCACCATTCAAACATCTTTTAAAAGTTGAACAAACCCCACACAGCTCAGTAAAGACTGTGAAATGTTGACTTTATTTGATCATTTCAGTAAAAACTAACGTTCATATTTCTGTTTTTGATTATAATACTGATGAACGTTCAAAACAAAGCACTTTGGCAAGTTACCACGTTTTAAAAAGCTTAATAAGCACTGATTGATTGAATCTGTTGTTTCCGTGAATGGCCGACTGTTGTGTGCAGCATTTTCTCCTCTCCTTTCGTAAAGGGAGGTCCAGTGGTTCCTAAGCTAAAGGAGGTTATAAAGGAAGTTTGAAACCTCCTTTCCATCATCTAGACTAGAGAATTCGAACGGCACTTATCATGGCTGCCACTGAGGGACCTCCGGGTCATTTCACTCCGTTAGGAAGGTTCCTAAGCTAAATGGACTATTCGACTTCAGCCCAAGTGTCCCCATAAAAGCTTCATGGAGATTTTTGACAAATGCAATTTCTGTCATTATCATGCTGTGCAATTAAAGGAGCCAGGTAACCAGGTAACCTGGTAACCAGGAAACTAAACTAATTATTATGACTCCTCTTTTTAACCATTCATACATAAGGGAACATTTAAACGAAACACAGCTGAAGTTAACCCCAGTGAGAGCCCTGTAACAAGGTTTGACAATTGTACAACGACCTGTTAAGCCGGACGAACAAATTGCAAAATGTAACACAGTGTTATGATTATTGAATGTAAATCTGTTTTGCTTTGCACCATCAATAATTCCTAAGTTTAGCTTATGGTTTTGTCTTTCCAAAAACCAGAACATGAAATCACTGCTTTTGCTTTGAACTTGAACATTTGTGGTGGTGTCAGAGTGAAGGACGCTGTGATGTACAGCGAGAATCATCATCAATGACTCTCACTCTCTCCAACAAGTGATGTAACGTACAGGAGCACTTTCAGAGGAAGACTGTTACTACCTTGATGACCCATTGAATACCACAGAAAATATTATCTTCATTTGTAAATAACTCAGCTTCATTGTGTCGAGAGATACCTCTGGTACCTCTGTTATTGCTATTTTATGTTATCCATAATTTTCTTCTCTTTGGATTACTATCTCTCTGCGGATTACAAGGAAAACTACTTTCTGCTTTATATATCATAATGGAGCATGATGTGCAAAAATGGCACAAAAGGTGAGTGTAGTGACTATTTGTCAACAACAACAAAGTTTCAAAAGGCCACTGAGGCACCAGGCACAGTGGACCTTACGCAGATCAGGAGCCGGTAATTAATCCATTGTCCAGACAAGGCATCAACGTTTTTGTGATATTTATTAGTTTCACCTTGCGGGAACAATACAGCAAAAGGTGTTTAAATGTTCGCTGAACTCAGCCCTGACACTGGTAAAAAACCATATACCTTCCCGGTGCCCACTGACTGCTGCTGTGTCCTGATTGCCTTAAATAAATCCAGCTGTGTGCCCAAATTGACCCATCACCATCAAAATAAAAGCATTTTAGCTGGAACACAACTTAACTTAAATAATATGGCTGTAAAACAAAACAAAAAATAACAAATAAATACATTAAATAAATGTGAAAAAAACTGAATAGCTTCCACAGTGAGCTATACATCCTTTAATTGTTTAATATTGTACAATAATAGCTATATGAAGCTCAGCGCAAGTTCAACCAGGAAGACCAAACAAAAACCAAGTAAGTGTGTTGCTGAACTTAGCTGAAAAATGCAGAAAAGTGAAATGATTTGAATCAAAATTGTTCCAGCTCAAATGCATTGCAATGACTTTGTTGAAAACTTGAAAGTGAAAAATAGTGAAGAAGCTTAATATTTAAAAGAACATGTTTCAAAAAGGTATAAACAACTAAATGTATAGCCTCGATGTCCTGAAATAGCTGAATAATGTAATAGTTGAATGGTTTCTGTAGCTGAAAGTAGGCTGAAGGAGTTAGATATTAAATGTAAGTAGTAGTGAATGAATGTTTATTAAGAAGAGAAAACAAAGTAAAAACGCTTCGAAAAGCAGCAGAATATTTTAACTGCAAACTTCTGAACTAAAACAATACGTCACCAATAATGTATAACATATGTGGAACATGTTGAAGTCAGTATGAAGTCTCCATCAGATAGAAAAGATTAGGCTGAGACAGTCTGTATGTCATTGTTTGTTTCTGTGCTGAGCACCTCATCATAACACCTAATCATAACACCTGTGTGTGAGCCCCGAGATCAAAAGTGTCCATGGTGACGATGTTATCAAACACCTGTGTGCAGAGATCAAAGGTTTCCATAGTGATGTGCAGTAGTCTGTGAGAGGAGAGCCTTTCCATTGATCGGATTAAGAGATAAACCTCTTACATTTGAACGTTTTGTTGAAGAACCGTAGCAGCTTTCGGTAAAATGTCAGCGCGTGAAGCATGTCAGGACCGTGAGGAGCGTCGGAGTCTGCTTTTGGTGCACTTTCGGGTCAATAATGTGGCATTTTTGGCAGGAGTGCAGCTGCTACTGTGAGGAAAGATCAGGCTGAATTTACTGCCTTAAATGGGCCCATTAATGGGCCTTAATGGAAACATGTTGAACGTCTTTGTCACTTCATGCCCTCAAGAGGCCTTTTGTTTAATTAATTTGCTTAACTTTTTTTTATATTTCAATGTAGGAGAGGTTATCCTTTTTTTGGGCGAATTTCAAGCACTCCTCCACTCTGTTTTGAAATTGTTGCACAGCATTCGCACTAATGACCACCCACTAGAAATTGCAGGTGTTTTTCACACCCTATCCAAGCTGCAAATTTGGGGCGTGACACAATAAATAAAGCTTTGCCAGTTTCAGTGGCTGCGCTATGGGGTGGCTACTTGTGCTCAAGCCCCGGATGTTTTCTGAAAAGCCCCAAATGTTTCACTTAAAGCACTTTTTTTTTGAGTAATGTGTCCAACAGAGAGGCAGCAGCTGCGGGACAGTAGCCTGCATACTGTGTAGCCTTCCCTGCCCTGAAGAAGAAGTAATCCTTCCTACAAACCTAAATCCGCCACTGGCCAGTTTGGGTCCTTATCAAAACTGATCAAGATAGCCAAGTGATTCTCTGCTCAGAGGACCTTGCAAATGATTCTGGAAGAGAGAGAACCACTTGATGATGATGATGTAGAGGAAGAGGTTTCAGAATGTGAGGATCACAAATCCTGGCGGAAACCCTGACACAAACTGAGACCGTTCTGACATGTCTCTGAACTGTTTGGCTCGAAATACCAAACAGTTCATGCATTGCAGCATCCCATAAACCCCTCTGTTTCAGACCTGTTCCAAAAGTGCTGATTCTCTGTCTTTTATTTTAGATGAAAATAAGGAGCCACTCCCCATGCTACTCTGCGAGATATTTGGTTAAAAAAAACACAATGGTGCTCTAGGAGGAGACTCAGGTGAAAAGGAGGGCGGGTGTTACCTTAGTTGGTTATTGGCAGATGGTTACACAAGCCAAAAACTCGTTATGACATCATAAAGCGGCCAAATCAGCTCATTTTCAGACAGGTTTTTATATAAATGGATCAGGACAAAAAGTGAGCAAATCTTTTTTCCTGAAACTTTCAGAATCTCTTTACACAGAGGGGACACATGTTTATGTATAAAATACACGAACAAGTGCGTTTTGCATGATAGGTCCCCTTTAATAGATATTCCCGGAGATAAAGTTACTAAGATATTTAAATTGATTGCTGTTCTGATCTTTTTAATCAAATTGATAAATTGCAGGTTCCACAACTGCTGCTCCCACAACCACAGGTCCAGCGACTGCAGCCCCCACTACTCTAGTTCCGACAACTGTGGCCCCCACAACTGCCACCCCGACAATTGCAGCCCCCACTAATGTAATATCGACAACTGTGGCCCCAACAACTGCATTCCCTACAACAGCTGCTCCCACAACTACAGGCCCTACAACTGTAGCCTCAACAACTGTAGCTTCTACAACTGCTGCTCCCACAACTACTGGTCCTACAACGGCGACCCATACAACTGCAGCCGTGACAACAGCAGAAGCAACAACTACAACTGCAGCTTTAACTACTGTCACACTGACCACTGCACCTCCTTCAACTGCGGCAACTACAACTGTGGCCCCAACAACTGCAGACCCCACAACTGCAGCCCCTACAACAGCTGCTCCCACAACTACAGGTCCTGCAACTGCAACCACGACAACTGCAGCCCCCACTGCTGTAGTTCCGAAAACTGTGGCCCCAACAACTGCAGCCCCCACAACTACAGCCCCGATAACGGCAGGCCCCACTACTTTAGCCCCTACAACAGCTACTCCCACAACTACAGGTCCTACAACTTCAGCCCAAATAACTACAGCCAAGACAACTGCTGGGGCGAAAACTCAAGCTCCCACAACAGCTTCTCCCACAACTACAGGTCCAACAACTTCTGGAGCAACAACTCGAGATCCTACAACTGCAGCACTAACAACTGCAGCCCCTACAACAACTTCACCCACAACTACGGGACCCACAACTACGGGTCCTGCAACTGCAGCCACAACAACTGCTGGAGCAACAACTCAAACTCCCACAACAGCAGCCCCAACAACTGCAGCCCCTACAACAGCCTCTCTCACAACCACAGGTCCTACAACTGTGGCCCCCACAACTGTATCCCCCACTACTGTAGCCCCTACAACAGCTACTCCCAACACTACAGGTCCTACAACTGTAGCTACAACAACAGCTTCTCCCACAACTACAGGTCATGCAACTGCAACCATGACAAATGCAGCCCCCACTAATGTTGTTCCGACAACTGTTACACCAACAACTGCAGACCCCACAACTGCAGGTCCTACAACTTCAGCCCCTACAACTTCAGCCATGACAACTGCTGGAGCGACAACTAAAGCCCCCACAACTGCAGACCCAACAACTGCAGCCCCAACAACCGCAGGTCCCAAAACTACAGATCCTGCAACAGCAACCATGACAACTGCAGCCCCCACTACTGTAATTCCGACAACTGTGGCCCCAACAACCGCAGAACCCACAACTGCAGCCCAAACAACTGCAGGCCCAACTACTTTATTCCCTACAACAGATGCTCCCAAAACTACAGGTCCTACAACTTCAGTCCCCACAACTTCAGCCACGAAAACTGCTGGAGCAACAACTCAAGCTCCCAAAACTACAGCCCCTACTACTGTAGTTCAGACAACTGTGGCCCCAAGAACTACAGCCCCCAGAACTACAGCCCCCACTACTGTAGTTACGATAACTGCAGCACCAACTACTGTGGGTCCTACAACTGTAGCCCCAACAACTGCAGCCACGACAACTGCTGGAGCGACAACTAAAGCTCCTACAACTGCAGCACTAACAACTGCAGCCCCTACAACAGATGCTCCCACAATTACAGGTCCTACAACTGTATCCCCAACAACTGCAGCCACGACAACTTCTGTAGTGACAACTCAAGCTCCCACAACTTCAGATCCTACAACTCCAGCCCCCACTACTTTAGCACATACAACAGCTTCTCCCACAACTACAGGTCCTACAACTTCAGCCCCAACAACCGCAGCCACAACAATTTCTGGAGCAACAACTCAAGCTCCTACAACTGCAGCATTAATAACTGCAGCCCCTACAACAGCTTCTCCCACAATTACGGGTCCTACAATGGTGGCCACCACAACTGTAGCCCCCACTACTGTAGCTTCTACAACAGCTGCTCCCACAACTACAGGTCCTACAACTGTAGCCCCAACAACTGCAGTCCCAACAACTGAAGCCCCAACAACCGCAGCCATGACAACTGCTGGGGCGACAACTCAAGCTCCCACAACAGCTCCTCCCACAACTACAGGTCCTACAACTTCAGCCCCAACTACAGGTCCTAAAACTGTAGACCCAACAACTACAGCCCCAACTACCACAGCCCCTACAACAGCTGCTCCGACAACTACGGGTCCTGCAACTGCAACTATGACAACTGCAGCCCCCACTACTGTAGTTCCGACAACTGTGGCCCCAACAACTGCAGCCCCCACAACTAGATCCCCTACTACTGTAGTTCTGATAACTGTGGCCCCAACATCTGCAGCTCCAACAACTGCAGCCCCCACTACTGTAGTCCCTACAACAGCTGCTCCCACAACTACAGGTCCTACAACTGCAGCCCCCACTACGTTAGCCCCTATAACAGCTGCTCCCACAACTCAAGCTTCAACAACTGCAGCAATAACAACTGCAGCCCCGACAACAGCTTCCCCCACAACTACGGGTCCTACAACTGCTGGAGCGACAACTCAAGCTCCTACAACAGCAGCCCCAACAACTGCAGCCCCTACAACAGCCTCTCCCACAACCAGAGGTCCTACAACTGTAGCTCCAACAACTGCAGCCCCCACAACTGTAGCTCAGACAACTGCAGCCCCAACTACTGTAGCCCCCACAACTGCAGTCCCGACAACTGCAGGCCCCACTACTTTAGCCCCTACAACAGCTGCTCCCACAACTACAGGTCCTGCAACTGCAACCACGACAACTGCAGCCCCCACTACTGTAGTTCCGACCACTGTGGCCCCAACTAGTGCAGCCCCCACAACTGCAGTCCAGACAACTGCAGGCCCCACTACAGTAGCCCCTACAACAGCTGCTCCCACAACCACAGGTTCTACAATTGTGGCCCCCACAACTGCAGCTCCAACAACTACAGCCGCCACTACTTTAGCCCCTACAACAGCTTCTCCCACAACAACAGGTCCTACAATTGTGGCCCCAACAACTGCAGTTCCAACAACTGCAGCCCCCACTACTTTAGCCCCTACAACAGCTGCTCCCACAACTACAGGTCCTACAACTTTCGCCCCCACTACTTTAGCCCCTACAACAGCTAGTCCCATAACTACAGGTCCTGCAACTGCAGTCCACACTACTTTAGCTCCTACAACAGCTGCTCCCACAACTACAGGTCCTACAACTTTAGCCCCCACTACTTTAGGCCCTACAACAGCTAGTCCCACAACTACAGGTCCTGCAAATGCAGTCCCCACTACTTTAGCCAATACAACAGTTGCTCCCACAACTACAGGTCTTACCACTGCAGCCCCCACAATTGCAGCCCCAACAACAACACCTCTCACAACCACAGGTCCTACAGCTGTGGCTCCCACGACTGCAGCCCCCACTACTGTAGTTCTGACAACTCTGGCCCCTACAACTGCAACCCCCATAACTAAAGCCCCCACTACTGTAGTTCCGACATCTGCACTCCCCACTACTGTAGCCCAAACAACTGCAGCCCAAACAAGCATAGCCCCAACAATCACAGCCCCTAGAACAGCTGCTCCCACAACTACAGGTCCCGCAACTGCCACCATGACAACTGCAGCCCCCACTACTGTAGTTCCAACCACTGTGGCCACAACAACTGCAGCCCCCACAACTGCAGGCCCATCTACTTTGGCCCCTACAACAGCTTCTCCCACAACTACAGGAGCTACAACAGCAGCCCCAACAACTGCAGCCCCTACTACTGTAGTTCTGACAACTGTGGCCCCAACAACTACAGCCCCCATTACTGTAGTTACGACAACTGCTGCCCCCACTACTGTCACCCCTACAACAGCTGCTCCCACAAGTACAGGTCCTACAACTTTAGCCCCCACTACTTTAGCCCCTACAACAGCTAGTCCCACAACTACAGGTCCTGCAACTGCTGCCCCCACTACTGTAGTTCTGACAACTGTGGCCCCAACAACTACAGCTGCCACTACTGTAGTTCCGACAACTGTGGCCCCAACAACTGCAGCCCCCACAACTAGATCCCCTACTACTGTAGTTCTGACAACTGTGGCCCTAACATCTGCAGCTCCAACAACTGCAGCCCCCACTACTGTAGTCCCTACAACAGCTTCCCCCACAACTACGGGTCCTACAACTGCTGGAGCGACAACTCAAGCTCCCACAACAGCAGCCCCAACAACTGCAGCCCCTACAACAGCCTCTCCCACAACCACAGGTCCTACAACTGTAGCTCCAACAACTGCTGCTCCCACAACTACAGGTCCCGCAACTGCCACCATGATAAATGCAGCCCCCACTACTGTAGTTCCAACCACTGTGGCCACAACAACTGCAGCCCCCACTACTTTAGACCCTACAACAGCTGCTCCCACAACTACAGGTCCTACAACTCCCCCCCCCACTACTTTAGCCCCTACAACAGCTAGTGCCACAACTACAGGTCCTGCAACTGCAGTCCCCGTTACTTTCGCCCCTACAACAGCTAGTCCCACAACAGCTAGTCCCACAACTACAGGTCCTGCAAATGCAGTCCCCACTACTTTAGCCCATACAACAGCTAGTCCCACAACTACAGGTCCTGCAACTGCAGTCCCCGTTACTTTCGCCCCTACAACAGCTAGTCCCACAACTACAGGTCCTGCAAATGCAGTCCCCACTACTTTAGCCCCTACAATAGCTAGTCCCACAACTACAGGTCCTGCAACTGCAGAACCCACTACTTTAGCTCCTACAACAGCTTCCACCACAACTACAGGTCCTACAACATCCCCCCCCCACTACTTTAGCCCCTACAACAGCTAGTCCCACAACTACAGGTCCTGCAACTGCAGAACCCACTACTTTAGCTCCTACAACAGCTTCTACCACAACTACAGGTCCTACAACTTCCCCCCCCACTACTTTAGCCCCTACAACAGCTAGTCCCACAACTACATGTCCTGCAAATGCAGTCCCCACTACTTTAGCCCATACAACAGTTCCTCCCACAACTACAGGTCTTACCACTGCAGCCCCCACAATTGCAGCCCCAACAACAACACCTCCCACAACCACAGGTCTTACAGCTGTGGCCCCCACAACTGCATCCCCCACAACTACAGCCCCTACTACTGTAGTTCTGCCAACTCTGGCCCCTACAACTGCAACCCCCATAACTAAAGCCCCCACTAATGTAGTTCCGACATCTGCACTCCCCACTACTGTAGCCCAAACAACTGCAGCCCCAACAACCACAGCCCCAACAATCACAGCCCCTAGAACAGCTGCTCCCACAACTACAGGTCCCGCAACTGCCACCATGACAACTGCAGCCCCCACTACTGTAGTTCCAACCACTGTGGCCACAACAACTGCAGCCCCCACAACTGCAGCCCCATCTACTTTGGCCCCTAGAACAGCTTCTCCCACAACTACAGGAGCTACAACTTCAGCCCCTACAACTTCAGCCCCTACAACTGCAGCCACGACAACTGCTGGAGAGACAACTCAAGCTCCCACAACAGCAGCCCCAACAACTACAGCCCCTACTACTGTAGTTATGACAACTGTGGCCCCAACAACTACAGCCCCCACTACTGTCGCCCCTACAACAGCTGCTCCCACAACTACAGGTCCTACAACGTTATCCCCCACTACTTTAGCCCCTACAACAGCTAGTCCCACAACTACAGGTCCTGCAACTGCTGCCCCCACTACTGTAGTTCTGACAACTGTGGCCCCAACAACTACAGCCCCCATTACTGTAATTCCGACAACTGTGGCCCCAACAACTGCAGCCCCCACAACTAGATCCCCTACTACTGTAGTTCTGACAACTGTAGCCCCAACATCTGCAGCTCCAATAACTGCAGCCCCCACTACTGTAGTCCCTACAACAGCTGCTCCCACAACTACAGGTCCTACAACTGCAGCCCCCACTACTTTAGCCCCTATAACAGCTGCTCCCATAACTCAAGCTCCAACAACTGCAGCAATAACAACTGCAGCCCCAACAACAGCTTCCCCCACAACTACGGGTCCTACAACTGCTGGAGCGACAACTCAAGCTCCCACAACAGCAGCCCCAACAACTGCAGCCCCTACAACAGCCTCTCCCACAACCAGAGGTCCTACAACTGTAGCTCCAACAACTGCAGCCCCTACAACCACAGCCCCTACAACAGCATCTCCCACAACCACAGGTCCTACAACTGTAGCTCCAACAACTGCAGCCCCCACAACTACAGCCCCTACAACAGCTGCTCCCACAACTACAGGTCCCGCAACTGCCACCATGACAACTGCAGCCCCCACTACTGTAGTTCCAACTACTGTGGCCACAACAACTGCACCCCCCACTACTTTAGACCCTACAACAGCTTCTCCCACAACTACAGGTCCTACAACTTTAGCCCCCACTAATTTAGCCCCTACAACAGCTAGTCCCACAACTACAGGTCCTGCAACTGCAGTCCACATTACTTTCGCCCCTACAACAGCTGCCCCCAAAACTACAGGTCCTACAACTTTAGCCCCCACTACTTTAGCCCATACAACAACACCTCCCACAACCACAGGTCCTACAACTGCGGCCCCCACAACTGCAGCCCCCACAACTACAGCCCCCACTACTGTAGTTCGGAGAACTCTGGCCCCTACAACTGCAACCCCCATAGCTAAAGCCCCCACTACTCTAGTTCCGATATCTGCACTCCCCACTACTGTAGCCCAAACAACTGCAGCCCCAACAACCCCAGCCCCAACAATTGCAGCCCCTAGAACAGCTGCTCCCACAACTACAGGTCCCGCAACTGCCACCATGACAACTGCAGCCCCCACTACTGTAGTTCCAACTACTGTGGCCACAACAACTGCACCCCCCACTACTTTAGACCCTACAACAGCTTCTCCCACAACTACAGGTCCTACAACTTTAGCCCCCACTAATTTAGCCCCTACAACAGCTAGTCCCACAACTACAGGTCCTGCAACTGCAGTCCACATTACTTTCGCCCCTACAACAGCTGCCCCCAAAACTACAGGTCCTACAACTTTAGCCCCCACTACTTTAGCCCATACAACAACACCTCCCACAACCACAGGTCCTACAACTGCGGCCCCCACAATTGCAGCCCCCACAACTACAGCCCCCACTACTGTAGTTCGGAGAACTCTGGCCCCTACAACTGCAACCCCCATAGCTAAAGCCCCCACTACTCTAGTTCCGATATCTGCACTCCCCACTACTGTAGCCCAAACAACTGCAGCCCCAACAACCCCAGCCCCAACAATTGCAGCCCCTAGAACAGCTGCTCCCACAACTACAGGTCCCGCAACTGCCACCATGACAACTGCAGCCCCCACTACTGTTATTCCAACCACTGTGGCCACAACAACTGCAGCCCCCACAACTGCAGCCCCGACAACTGCAGGTCCATCTACTTTGGCCCCTACAACAGCTTCTCCTACAACTACAAGAGCTACAACTTCAGCCCCTACAACTGCAGCCACGACAACTAATGGAGAGACAACTCAAGCTCCCACAACAGCAGCCCCAACAACTGCAGCCCCCACTACTGTAGTTATGACAACTTTAGCCCCCACTACTTTAGCCCCTACAACAGCTAGTCCCACAACTACAGGTCCTGCAACTGCTGCCCCCACTGCAGTAGCCCCTACAACAGCTGCTCCCACAACTACAGGTCCTACAGCTGTGACCCCCACAACGGCAGCCCTCACAACTACAGCCCCTAATACTGTAGTTCTGACAACTGTGGCCCCTACAGCTGCAGCCCCAACAACTGCAGCCCCTACAACAGCCTCTCCCACAACCACAGGTCCTACAACTGAGGCCCCCACAACTGTTGACCCCACTACTTTAGCCCCTACAACAGCTAGTCCCACAACTACAGGTCCTGCAAATGCAGTCCCCACAATTGAATCCCCAACAACAGCAGCTCCCACAACCACAGGTCCTACAGCTGTGGCCCCCACAACTGCAGCCCCCACTACTGTAGTTCCGACATCTGCACTCCCCACTACTGTAGCCCCAACAACTGCAGCCCCAACAACCACAGCCCCTACAACAGCTGCTCCCACAACTACAGGTCCCGCAACTGCCACCATGATAACTGCAGCCCCCACTACTGTAGTTCCAACCACTGTGGCCACAACAACTGCAGCCCCCACAACTGCAGCCCCGACAACTGCAGGCCCATCTACTTTGTCCCCAACAACAGCTTCTCCCACAACTACAGGAGCTACAACTTCAGCCCCTAGGACTGCAGCCACGACAACTACTGGAGAGATAACTCAAGCTCCCACAACCGCTGCTCCCACAACTACAGGTCCTACAACTGTGGCCCCAACAACTGTGGCCCCAACAACTGCAGCCCCCACTACTGTAGCTCCTACAACCGCTTCTCCCACAACTACAAGTCCTACAACTGCAGCCCCCATAACTGCTGCCGCGACAACTGCAGCCCCTACAACAGCTGGCCCCACAACTCAAGCTCCCACAACTGAAGCCCTGACAACTGCAGCCCCAACAACTTCAGCCCCAACAACTTCAGCCCCAACAACCGCAGCTACAACAACTGCTGGAGCAACAACTCAAACTCCCACAACAGCTGCTCCCACAACTACAGGTCATGCAACTGCAATCACGACAACTGCAACCCCCACTACTGTAATTCCAACAACTGTAGCCCCAACAACTGCAGCCCCCACAACTAGAGCCACAACTACTTTAGTCCCTACAACAGCTGCTCCCACAACTAAAGGTCCTACAACTGCAGCCCCCACTACTTTAGCTCCTACAACAGCTGCTCCCACAACTGTGGGTCCTACAGCTGTAGCCCCAACAACTGCAGCCACATAAAATGCTGGAGCAACAACTCAAGCTCCAACAACTCAAGCTCCTACAACTGCAGCACTAACAACTGCAGCCCGTAAAACAGCTTCCCCCACAACTACGGGTCCTACAACTGCAGCCACGACACCTGCTGGAGTGACAACTCAAGCTCCCACGACAGCAGCCCCAACAACTGTAGCCCCTACGACAGCTTCTCCCACAACTACAGGTCCTACAACTGTAGCTCCAACAACTACAGCCCCCACAAATGCAGCCCCAACAACTGTATCTCAGACAACTGAAGCCCCCACAACTTCAGCCCAAACTACCGCAGCCACGACAACTTCTGGAGCAACAACTCAAGCTCCATACCCTAGGGACCAGAGGGTACAATGGTTGGACATTTACTACCGGCCGCGGTATGCCTAGTGTACAGGGTCCATATAACCGACTTAATGCATAGCGGGAAGTCGGTTATATAGACATCAACAGAATAAGTGTTTAACGGTGATTTAAACTAGTTTATGCGGGGAAAAGAGTGCTCAAAATCGGATTCAACAGGCCATCCACACCGACTCCCATTAAAAGTGATTGAAATGTACAGGAATCTGTCCATTTCAATCACATTTGATGACCCGTCCAGGGTGACTTTCTTCCCCAGGAATTAGTGTCTGAAAGCTGGCTAACATTACTTTAAATACAGTGTGCACATGGCTTTATTACCCATGAAATAGTGTGTGAAAGCTGGGTGAGTTTGATGTGAATTTAAGGAAGATATGGCCATTTCATCCACACCTCACGACTCCCATTAAAAGTGATTGAAATGTACAGGAATCTGTCCATTTCAATCACATTTGATGACCCGTCCAGGGTGACTTTCTTCCCCAGGAATTAGTGTCTGAAAGCTGGCTAACATTACTTTAAATACAGTGTGCACATGGCTTTATTACCCATGAAATAGTGTGTGAAAGCTGGGTGAGTTTGATGTGAATTTAAGGAAGATATGGCCATTTCATCCACACCTCACGACTCCCATTAAAAGTGATTGAAATGTACAGGAATCTGTCCATTTCAATCACATTTGATGACCCGTCCAGGGTGACTTTCTTCCCCAGGAATTAGTGTCTGAAAGCTGGCTAACATTACTTTAAATACAGTGTGCACATGGCTTTATTACCCATGAAATAGTGTGTGAAAGCTGGGTGAGTTTGATGTGAATTTAAGGAAGATATGGCCATTTCATCCACACCTCACGACTCCCATTAAAAGTGATTGAAATGTACAGGAATCTGTCCATTTCAATCACATTTGATGACCCGTCCAGGGTGACTTTCTTCCCCGGGAATTAGTGTCTGAAAGCTGGCTAACATTACTTTAAATACAGTGTGCACATGGCTTTATTACCCATGAAATAGTGTGTGAAAGCTGGGTGAGTTTGATGTGAATTTAAGGAAGATATGGCCATTTCATCCACACCTCACGACTCCCATTAAAAGTGATTGAAATGTACAGGAATCTGTCCATTTCAATCACATTTGATGACCCGTCCAGGGTGACTTTCTTCCCCAGGAATTAGTGTCTGAAAGCTGGCTAACATTACTTTAAATACAGTGTGCACATGGCTTTATTACCCATGAAATAGTGTGTGAAAGCTGGGTGAGTTTGATGTGAATTTAGGGAGGGAGAGCAGCAGCAGCAGCCGCCGCAGCAGCAGCAGCAGCAGCAGGCTGTGACCCTGGCGGAAATACATTGATTGTTTTAGCCAGGAATAAGTGTTTAGAAGGCGGGTAAAGTGTTCCTGCAGCTCCTCCATGACGGTAATAATGATTAGATATAATTGCCAGGGCAGAAAGCTCTTTTTAAAAGTGAAAAAACGATTTGAAACCATTTGAAATGACTGGCGGGTGCTGATGGAAAGCAGGCGGAAATAAATGGATTGTTTACCCAGGAAAAGGTGTTTAAAAGGCGGGTAAAGTGTCCCTGCAGCTCCTCCATGACGGTAATAATGATTAGAAATCATTTACAGGGCAGAAAGCTCTTTTTAAAAGTGAAAAAACGATTTGAAACCGTTTGAAATGACTGGCGGGTGCTGATGGAAAGCAGGCGGAAATAAATGGATTGTTTACCCAGGAAAAGGTGTTTAAAAGGCGGGTAAAGTGTCCCTGCAGCTCCTCCATGACGGTAATAATGATTAGAAATCATTTACAGGGCAGAAAGCTGTTTTTAAAAGTGAAAAAACGATTTGAAACCGTTTGAAATGACTGGCGGGTGCTGATGGAAAGCAGGCGGAAATACATGGATTGTTTTACCCAGGAGAAGGTGTTTACAAGGCGGGTAAAGTGTTCCTGCAGCCCTTTAAATACAGTGTGCACGTGGCTTTATTACCCATGAAATAGTGTGTGAAAGATGGGTAAATTTGCTGTGAATTTAAGGGAGATATGGCCCTTTCAAACAGGGAGATGTACAGGCCTTTATTACCCACGAATTAGTGTCTGAAAGCTGGCTAACATTACTTTAAATACATGGTGCACATGGCTCTGTTACCCATGAATTAGTGTGTGAAAGATGGGTGAGTTTGATGTGAATTTAAGGAAGATATGGCCATTTCATCCACACCTCACGACTCCCATTAAATGTGATTGAAATGGACAGATTCCTGTACATTTCAATCACTTTTAATGGGAGTCGTGAGGTGTGGATGAAATGGCCATATCTTCCTTAATTCACATCAACTCACCCAGCTTTCACACACTATTTCATGGGTACAGAGCCATGTGCACCATGTATTTAAAGTAATGTTAGCCAGCTTTCAGACACTAATTCGTGGGTAATAAAGCCTGTACATCTCCCTGTTTGAAAGGGCCATATCTCCCTTAAATTCACAGCAAATTTACCCATCTTTCACATCACTATTTCATGGGTAATAAAGCCATGTGCACACTGTATTTAAGGGCTGCAGGAACACTTTACCCGCCTTTTAAACACCTTTTCCTGGGTAAACAATCCATGTATTTCCGCCTGCTTTCCATCAGCACCCGGCCCGCCAGTCATTTCAAACGGTTTCAAATCGTTTTTTCACTTTTAAAAACAGCTTTCTGCCCTGTAAATGATTTCTAATCATTATTACCGTCATGGAGGAGCTGCAGGGACACTTTACCCCTTTAAACACCTTTTCCTGGGTAAACAATCCATGTATTTCCGCCTGCTTTCCCATCAGCACCCTTTCTAATCATATTACCGTCATGGGAGCGCAAGGGAACGTTACCCGCCTTTTAAACACCGTTTCCTGGGTAACAATCCATTTATTTCCGCCTGCTTTCCTCAGCACCCGCCCATCATTTCAACGGTTTCAAATCGTTTTTCACTTTTAAAAAAGAGCTTTCTGCCCCCTGGCAATTATATCTAATCATTATTACCGTCATGGAGGAGCTGCAGGAACACTTTACCCGCCTTCTAAACACTTATTCCTGGCTAAAACAATCAATGTATTTCCGCCAGGGTCACGCCTGCTGCTGCTGCTGCTGCTGCTGCTGCTGCTGCTGCTCTCCCTCCCTAAATTCACATCAAAGTCCACCCAGCTTTCACACACTATTTCATGGGTAATAAAGCCATGTGCACACTGTATTAAAGTAATGTTAGCCAGCTTTCAGACACTAATTCCTGGGGAAGAAAGTCACCCTGGACGGGTCATCAAATGTGATTGAAATGGACAGATTCCTGTACATTTCAATCACTTTTAATGGGAGTCGTGAGGTGTGGATGAAATGGCCATATCTTCCTTAAATTCACATCAAAGTCACCCAGCTTTCACACACTATTTCATGGGTAATAAAGCCATGTGCACACTGTATTTAAAGTAATGTTAGCCAGCTTTCAGACACTAATTCCTGGGGAAGAAAGTCACCCTGGACGGGTCATCAAATGTGATTGAAATGGACAGATTCCTGTACATTTCAATCACTTTTAATGGGAGTCGTGAGGTGTGGATGAAATGGCCATATCTTCCTTAAATTCACATCAAAGTCACCCAGCTTTCACACACTATTTCATGGGTAATAAAGCCATGTGCACACTGTATTTAAAGTAATGTTAGCCAGCTTTCAGACACTAATTCCTGGGGAAGAAAGTCACCCTGGACGGGTCATCAAATGTGATTGAAATGGACAGATTCCTGTACATTTCAATCACTTTTAATGGGAGTCGTGAGGTGTGGATGAAATGGCCATATCTTCCTTAAATTCACATCAAAGTCACCCAGCTTTCACACACTATTTCATGGGTAATAAAGCCATGTGCACACTGTATTTAAAGTAATGTTAGCCAGCTTTCAGACACTAATTCCTGGGGAAGAAAGTCACCCTGGACGGGTCATCAAATGTGATTGAAATGGACAGATTCCTGTACATTTCAATCACTTTTAATGGGAGTCGTGAGGTGTGGATGAAATGGCCATATCTTCCTTAAATTCACATCAAAGTCACCCAAGCTTTCACACACTATGTCATGGGTAATAAAGCCATGTGCACACTGTATTTAAAGTAATGTTAGCCAGCTTTCAGACACTAATTCCTGGGGAAGAAAGTCACCCTGGACGGGTCATCAAATGTGATTGAAATGGACAGATTCCTGTACATTTCAATCACTTTTAATGGGAGTCGGTGTGGATGGCCTGTTTGAATCCGATTTTGAGTACTCTTTTCCCCGCATAAACTAGTTTAAAATCACCGTTAAACACTTATTTCTGTTGATGTCTATATAACCGACTTCCCGCCTATGCATTAAGTCGGTTATATGGACCCTGTACACTAGGCATACCGCGGCCGGGTAGTAAATGTCCAACCATTGTACCCCTCTGGTCCCTAGGGTATGGGAGCTTGAGTTGTTGCTCCAGAAGTTGTCGTGGCTGCGGTAGTTTGGGCTGAGGTTGTGGGGGCTTCAGTTGTCTGAGATACAGTTGTTGGGGCTGCAATTTGTGGGGGCTGTAGTTGTTGGAGCTACAGTTGTAGGACCTGTAGTTGTGGGAGAAGCTGTCGTAGGGGCTACAGTTGTTGGGGCTGCTGTCGTGGGAGCTTGAGTTGTCACTCCAGCAGGTGTCGTGGCTGCAGTTGTAGGACCCGTAGTTGTGGGGGGAAGCGGTTTTACCGGGCTGCAGTTGGTTAGTGCTGCAGTTGTAGGAGCTTGAGTTGTTGGAGCTTGAGTTGTTGCTCCAGCATTTTATGTGGCTGCAGTTGTTGGGGCTACAGCTGTAGGACCCACAGTTGTGGGAGCAGCAGTTGTAGGAGCAACTGTAGTTGGGGCTGCAGTTGTAGGACCTTTAGGTTGTGGGAGCAGCTGTTGTAGGGACTAAAGTAGTTGTGGCTCTAGTTGTGGGGGCTGCAGTTGTTGGGGCTACAGTTGTTGGAATTACAGTAGTGGGGGTTGCAGTTGTCGTGATTGCAGGTTGCAGGACCTGAAGTTGTGGGAGCAGCTGTTGGAGGAGCTTAAGTTGTCGCTCCAGTAGTTGTCGTGGCTGTGGTTGTTGGGGCTCAAGTTGTTGGGGCTGCAGTCGTCGGGGCTTCAGTTGTGGGAGTTTGAGTTGTGGGAGCAGCTGTTGTAGGTGCTGCGGTTGTCGGTGCAGCAGTTGTGGGGGCTGCAGGTGTAGGACTTGTAGTTGTGGGAGAAGCGGTTGTAGGAGCTACAGTAGTGGGGGCTGCAGTTGTTGGGGGCCACAGTTGTTGGGGCCACAGTTGTAGGACCTGTAGTTGTGGGAGCAGCGGTTGTGGGAGCTTGAGTTATCTCTCCAGTAGTTGTCGTGGCTGCAGTCCTAGGGGCTGAAGTTGTAGCTCCTGTAGTTGTGGGAGAAGCTGTTGTTGGGGACAAAGTAGATGGGCCTGCAGTTGTCGGGGCTGCAGTTGTGGGGGCTGCAGTTGTTGGGGCCATAGTGGTTGGAACTACAGTAGTGGTGGCTGCCATTGTCGTGGTGGCAGTTGTGGGACCTGTAGTTGTGGGAGAAGCTGTTGTAGGGGCTGCGGTTGTGGGGGCTGCAGTTGTTGGGGCTACAGTAGTGGGGAGTGGCAGATGTCGGAACTACAGTAGTGGGGGCTGCAGTTGTGGGGGGCCACAGCTGTAGGACCTGTGGTTGTGGGAGCTGCTGTTGTTGGGGATTCAATTGTGGGACTGCATTTGCAGACCTGTAGTTGTGGGACTAGCTGTTGTAGGGGCTAAAGTAGTGGGGTCAACAGTTGTGGGGGCCTCAGTTGTAGGACCTGTGGTTGTGGGAGAGGCTGTTGTAGGGGCTGCAGTTGTTGGGGGCTGCAGCTGTAGGGGCCACAGTTGTCAGAACTACAGTATAGGGGCTGTAGTTGTGAGGGCTGCCGTTGTGGGGGGTCACAGCTGTAGGAACCTGTAGTTGTGGGAGCAGCTGTTGTAGGGGCTACTGCAGTGGGGGCAGCAGTTGCAGGACCTGTAGTTGTGGGACTAGCTGTTGTAGGGCTAAAGTAGTGGGGGCTAAGTTGTCATAACTACAGTAGTGGGGGCTGCAGTTGTTGGGGCTGCTGTTGTGGAGCTTGAGTTGTCTCTCCATTAGTTGTCGTGGCTGCAGTTGTAGGGGCTGAAGTTGTAGCTCTTTAGTTGTAGGAGAAGCTGTTGTAGGGGCCAAAGTAGATGGACCTGCAGTTGTCGGGGCTGCAGTTGTGGGGGCTGCAGTTGTTGTGGCCACAGTGGTTGGAATAACAGTAGTGGGGGCTGCAGTTGTCATGGTGGCAGTTGCGGGACCTGTAGTTGTGGGAGCAGCTGTTCTAGGGGCTGCAATTGTTGGGGCTGGGGTTGTTGGGGCTGCAGTTGTTTGGGCTACAGTAGTGGGGAGTGCAGATATCGGAACTACAGTAGTAGGAGCTTTAGTTGTGGGGGTTGCAGTTGTAGGGGCCACAGTTGCCGGAACTACAGTAGTAGGGGCTGTAGTTGTGGGGGCTGCAGTTGTGGGGGCCACAGTTGTAGGACCTGTGGTTGTGAGAGCTGTTGTTGTATGGGCTAAAGTAGTGGGGGCTAAAGTTGTAGGACCTGTAGTTTTGGGGGCAGCTGTTGTAGGGGCGAAAGTAATGTGGACTGCAGTTGCAGGACCTGTAGTTGTGGGACTAGCTGTTGTAGGGGCTAAATTAGTGGGGGCTAAAGTTGTAGGACCTGTAGTTGTGGGAGAAGCTGTTGTAGGGTCTAAAGTAGTGGGGGGTGCAGTTGTTGTGTGCCACAGTAGTTGGAACTACAGTAGTGGGGGCTGCAGTTTCATGGTGGCAGTTGCGGGACCTGTAGTTGTGGGAGCAGCTGTTCTAGGGGCTGCAATTGTTGGGGCTGGGGTTGTTGGGGCTGCAGTTGTTTGGGCTACAGTAGTGGGGAGTGCAGATATCGGAACTAGAGTAGTGGGGGCTTTAGCTATGGGGGCTGCAGTTGTAGGGGCCCCAGTTATCCGAACTTCAGTAGTAGGGGCTGTAGTTGTGGGTGCTGCAGTTATGGGGGCCACAGTTGTAGGACCTGTGGTTGTGGGAGCAGCTGTTGTTGTATGGGCTAAAGTAGTGGGGGCTAAAGTTGTAGGACCTGTAGTTTTGGGGGCAGCTGTTGTAGGGGCGAAAGTAATGTGGACTGCAGTTGCAGGACCTGTAGTTGTGGGACTAGCTGTTGTAGGGGCTAAATTAGTGGGGGCTAAAGTTGTAGGACCTGTAGTTGTGGGAGAAGCTGTTGTAGGGTCTAAAGTAGTGGGGGGTGCAGTGTTGTGGCCACAGTAGTAGGAACTACAGTAGTGGGGGCTGCTGTTGTCATGGTTGCAGTTGCAGGACCTGTAGTTGTGGGAGCAGCTGTTGTAGGGGCTGGGCTACAGTTGTGGGGGCTGCAGTTGTTGGGGCTGCAGTTGTAGGACCTGTAGTTGTGGGAGTTGCAGTTGTAGGGGCTGTGGTTGTTTGGGATGCAGTTGTTGGGGCTACAGTTGTAGGACCTCTAGTTGTGGGAGCAGCTGTTGTAGGGGCTGCAGTTGTTGGGGCTGCTGTGTGGGAGCTTGAGTTGTCGCTCCAGCAGTTGTAGGACCCGTAGTTGTGGGGGAAGCTGTTGTTGGGGCTGCAGTTGTTATTGCTGCAGTTGTTGGAGCTTGAGTTATGGGAGCAGCTGTTATAGGGGCTAAAGTAGTGGGGGCTGCAGTTGTAGGACCTGTAGTGTGGAGCAGCTGTTGTAGGGACTACAGTAGTGGGGGCTGCAGTTATTGGAGCTGCAGATGTTGGGGCTACAGTTGTCAGAACTACAGTAGTAGGGGATCTAGTTGTGGGGGCTGCAGTTGTTGGGGCCACAGTTGTCGGAATTACAGTAATGGGGGCTGTAGTTGTTGGGGCCACAGTTGTCAGAACTACAGTAGTAGGGGCTGGAGTTGTAGGACCTGTGGTTGTGGGACTAGCTGTTGTAGGGGCTAAGTAGTGGGGATAACGTTGTAGGACCTGTAGTTGTGGGAGCAGCTGTTGTAGGGGCGACAGTAGTGGGGGCTGTAGTTGTTGGGGCCACAGTTGTCATAACTACAGTAGTAGGGGCTGTAGTTGTTGGGGCTGCTGTTGTGGGAGCTTGAGTTGTCTCTCCAGCAGTTGTCGTGGCTGCAGTTGTAGGGGCTGAAGTTGTAGGGGCTGAAGTTGTAGCTCCTGTAGTTGTGGGAGAAGCTGTTCTAGGGGCCAAAGTAGATGGGGCTGCAGTTGTGGGGGCTGCAGTTGTTGTGGCCACAGTGGTTGGAACTACAGTAGTGGGGGCTGCAGTTGTCATGGTGGCAGTTGCGGGACCTGTAGTTGTGGGAGCAGCTGTTCTAGGGGCTGTGATTGTTGGGGCTGTGGTTTGGGGCTGCAGTTGTTTGGGCTACAGTAGTGGGGAGTGAGATGTCGGAACTACATTAGTGGGGGCTTTAGTTATGGGGGTTGCAGTTGTAGGGGCCAGAGTTGGCAGAACTACAGTAGTAGGGCTGTAGTTGTGGGGGATGCAGTTGTGGGGGCCACAGCTGTAAGACCTGTGGTTGTGGGAGGTGTTGTTGTTGGGGCTGCAATTGTGGGGGCTGCAGTGGTAAGACCTGTAGTTGTGGGGA
>NW_027263257.1:0-60000 GCF_902827115.2 Pseudochaenichthys georgianus
ACTTTAAATACAGTGTGCACATGGCTTTATTACCCATGAAATAGTGTGTGAAAGCTGGGTGACTTTGATGTGAATTTAAGGAAGATATGGCCATTTCATCCACACCTCACGACTCCCATTAAAAGTGATTGAAATGTACAGGAATCTGTCCATTTCAATCACATTTGATGACCCGTCCAGGGTGACTTTCTTCCCCAGGAATTAGTGTCTGAAAGCTGGCTAACATTACTTTAAATACAGTGTGCACATGGCTTTATTACCCATGAAATAGTGTGTGAAAGCTGGGTGACTTTGATGTGAATTTAAGGAAGATATGGCCATTTCATCCACACCTCACGACTCCCATTAAAAGTGATTGAAATGTACAGGAATCTGTCCATTTCAATCACATTTGATGACCCGTCCAGGGTGACTTTCTTCCCCAGGAATTAGTGTCTGAAAGCTGGCTAACATTACTTTAAATACAGTGTGCACATGGCTTTATTACCCATGAAATAGTGTGTGAAAGCTGGGTGAGTTTGATGTGAATTTAGGGAGGGAGAGCCGCAGCAGCAGCAGCAGCAGCAGCAGCAGGCTGTGACCCTGGCGGAAATACATTGATTGTTTTAGCCAGGAATAAGTGTTTAGAAGGCGGGTAAAGTGTTCCTGCAGCTCCTCCATGACGGTAATAATGATTAGAAATCATTTACAGGGCAGAAAGCTCTTTTTAAAAGTGAAAAAACGATTTGAAACCGTTTGAAATGACTGGCGGGTGCTGATGGAAAGCAGGCGGAAATAAATGGATTGTTTACCCAGGAAAAGGTGTTTAAAAGGCGGGTAAAGTGTCCCTGCAGCTCCTCCATGACGGTAATAATGATTAGAAATCATTTACAGGGCAGAAAGCTCTTTTTAAAAGTGAAAAAAACGATTTGAAACCGTTTGAAATGACTGGCGGGTGCTGATGGAAAGCAGGCGGAAATACATGGATTGTTTACCCAGGAAAAGGTGTTTAAAAGGCGGGTAAAGTGTCCCTGCAGCTCCTCCATGACGGTAATAATGATTAGAAATCATTTACAGGGCAGAAAGCTCTTTTTAAAAGTGAAAAAACGATTTGAAACCGTTTGAAATGACTGGCGGGTGCTGATGGAAAGCAGGCGGAAATACATGGATTGTTTACCCAGGAAAAGGTGTTTAAAAGGCGGGTAAAGTGTTCCTGCAGCCCTTTAAATACAGTGTGCACATGGCTTTATTACCCATGAAATAGTGTGTGAAAGATGGGTAAATTTGCTGTGAATTTAAGGGAGATATGGCCCTTTCAAACAGGGAGATGACTGGCGGGTGCTGATGGAAAGCAGGCGGAAATACATGGATTGTTTACCCAGGAAAAGGTGTTTAAAAGGCGGGTAAAGTGTTCCTGCAGCCCTTTAAATACAGTGTGCACATGGCTTTATTACCCATGAAATAGTGTGTGAAAGATGGGTAAATTTGCTGTGAATTTAAGGGAGATATGGCCCTTTCAAACAGGGAGATGACTGGCGGGTGCTGATGGAAAGCAGGCGGAAATACATGGATTGTTTACCCAGGAAAAGGTGTTTAAAAGGCGGGTAAAGTGTTCCTGCAGCCCTTTAAATACATGGTGCACATGGCTCTGTTACCCATGAAATAGTGTGTGAAAGCTGGGTGAGTTTGATGTGAATTTAAGGAAGATATGGCCATTTCATCCACACCTCACGACTCCCATTCAAAGTGATTGAAATGTACAGCACTCTGTACATTTCAATCACATTTCCCGACCCGACCAGGGTGACTTTCTTCCCCACGAATTAGTGTCTGAAAGCTGGCTAACATTACTTTAAATGCATGGTGCACATGGCTCTGTTACCCATGAATTAGTGTGTGAAAGCTGGGTGAGTTTGATGTGAATTTAAGGAAGATATGGCCATTTCATCCACACCTCACGACTCCCATTCAAAGTGATTGAAATGTACAGCACTCTGTACATTTCAATCACATTTCACGACCTGTGTAGACTGGCTTTCTTACCCATTAGGTACACCGACAAAGCCACCTCTTCGGGGCCGCTCCAAGACCCCCAAAACAAGGACGCAGCAGCCCCAGCATCTCTCCCTGACATGAGCAAACAGGTTATTTCAAACTTCCATGACATACCCCGGGGAAAAGCACCTCTCTGTGGCCGCTCCAAGACCCCCAAAACACGGACTAAGGAGCTCCAGGATCCCTCCCTGCCTTGAGAAAACAGGCTAGTTCACACTTACATTACGTACACCGACAAAGCCACCTCTTCGGGGCCGCTCCAAGACCCCCAAAACACGGACGCAGCAGCCCCAGCATCTCTCCCTGACATGAGCAAACAGGTTATTTCAGACTTCCATGACATACCCCGGGGAAAAGCACCTCTCTGTGGCCGCTCCAAGACCCCCAAAACACGGACTAAGGAGCTCCAGGATCCCTCCCATGTACCTCCAGAACCTCGAGCACCTTGGGTCCCCGGGCCCCCGAACTTAAGCACTCCCCCACGGACTAAACCAAGATGATCACACCCTCAAGAATCTCGTGCCCCTGGGAATCTTAAAGGGGGGTCTACTTTGCGGTGCTTTACCGTCCGCCCATCAGCACCCATAGTCGGCCTTCCTCACAGCAGCAGCACCCAACCTCCATGGAGGATGTTTCTCGTGCCCCTGGCTACACTTAAAGGGGGTCTACTTTGCGGTGCTTTACCGTCCGCCCATCAGCACCCATAGTCGGCCTTCCTCACAGCAGCAGCACCCAACCTCCATGGAGGATTTTGCTCGTGCCCCTGGCTACACTTAAAGGGGGTCTACTTTGCGGTGCTTTGCCGTCCGCCCATCGGCACCCATAGTCGGCCTTCTTCACAGCAGCAGCACCCAACCTCCATGGAGGATTTTGCTCGTGCCCCTGGCTACACTTAAAGGGGGTCTACTTTGCGGTGCTTTGCCGTCCGCCCATCGGCACCCATAGTCGGCCTTCTTCACAGCACCACCTGCCCTGCTGGAGGTTCACACTTTAACTTTTTTTACCCTCTTCTACCTTACAAATCATCCCACACTTGAGCACTCCTCACTCGGACTAAACACCTACATGCTACCACCAGAACCAGAATATCGTGCCCCTGGGGATCTTAAAAGAAGAAAACCCATAGTGGGATTAAAAACAGAACACTTAGTAATTTTAACAAACTTTATTTACAGTAATATTGACAGTAATAAATAAATTCAAACAGGATATAACGTATTTACAAGGGGACTGATTACAACAACACACTGCATATTTACAAGTTGATCACTGGCAACAGTGGGTGAAGTTGGGGCAGAGTATGGCACCCTCTCTTCACCCATGTCTGAGGGGTTGTGTTCGGCCAGTGACTGGTCCCTCTTCGGGACATGTCTTGGTAGGGAGTCTTGGTAGGGAGCCGGGCTGTGCTCCTCTCCAGAGTTGTCACTGTCGATGTCAATACCCGCAAAAGTGTCTTCATTTCCCGCTGCTGCTGCTGTCGATGCCGCCGCCGCTGCTTGAAGTGACTGTGTGAAGAGCAACCGAATGTCCGCAGCCTCCTTCAAAGAAGGATTATTCGCGTAAAATTTGTCCGCAGTTGCAGTGTTGTGACACATGAAATCACTCACTCTTTGGCGGTTGCCTTTGTCTTGAAACCTCTTCGCATTATCGGCGTGGACTGTGCGGAGGTCGGTGAAGTTAATGGGACTGCGGAGCCCCACATCAGCCCATGCCAACCTCAGGGAGTAGGCAAGCTTCCTGAACGGGTTCTTCCCCTCTGTGTACAGAAAGTAACGGCTCTGGGTGCAGGTCAGCGTACCCTTAATTTCCAGCCACCTCTTCATCCATCCAAATTCTTCTACGGTGAGGTACAGCTGCGCCTCCCCGAACGCGTTGGCCGTCTTGTGGTTACTTACCTGTTATGACAGAGATAGAGAGTGTCAATACAATGTCAATCATGCATATAACTGCCAGAATAAATACATTGATTAATAGCACTCACATGAACCAGGTAGCCGAAGGCAGTGCCAGTTGTATCCGCCTTTCGGACCTCGGCGTTGGTCATGTTGGAGTAGACCCCCGGACGGTGGCCATAAATGCAGCTCCAATGAAGAGTCATATACCCATAGAGCAGTGTCCGGGTCGCGGTAGTCGGATTGCTGGCCATCACATCCAGGAGCTGAGGGATGCGAGTGGTGGTCGAAGTCAAGCATGTCATTAGGTCGTTGTGGCTCGGCAGACCTTCCATCTTGTCACGCTTCACTTGCATCTGGTGGATAAGTACTTTTCTCTTCAGGGACTTCAGGATGGCAACTACTTCCCGTTTGATTAAAATCATGTCCGTTTGGCTGAGCCTGCTCCCCTTGCACGGTGTGTCGGCCATGTACTTGAGAAAGTGTGATATATTCTTGATGTAGAAGTCGGAGGTCGTGACCTGAAGGCTTGACTTCATCAGGCTCCGGGACCACCCGCGTATCCTCTTGAGATCCCTCAAAAAGAGCCAGTCAGACAGGCGATTGAAACCGTGTGCCATGAAACTGAGGAACGACTTCACTCTGCTTAGTTTGGAGACTGTGTTTTCCTGGAGCCTCACTGGTGGGTCGATACCTGCATAATGCTCCCGGTATCCTTGCAGATACTCCTCTGTGAAATATAAACAGTACTTTAATGACAACACATGATGTGTTACAGAAACTGCATGTGTCACATAGCCAAAACACTTACCCATGATCCGTGGGAATGTTATGTCCCGCATTATATTTCCCCGGCCCCTGCCCCGGAACCAGGGGGAATTTATGGGAGGGGAGGTTGACGAGGCCTCGGTATGGATGGATGCAGGCTCTGAGGAGCTGGGTGAATGGGTGTGAGAGCCAGTGGGGGACTTGCTGCAGGCGGGAATGGGAGACGTGCTGCAGGCGGGAATGGGAGACGTGCTGCAGGCAGGAATGGGAGACTTGCTGCAGGAGGGACCTTTCGACTTGGACAGCCTCGTTGGTGTCGACTCTGGTCGGGGTCGTTTCTTCAGAATGACCCGCTCTCGTTCCTCCCCATCGAACGCGGGCATGTCCCCGGCCCGCTGATCCATCCTCTGTCGCTTGTCCTTTATCCTCTGCTGCAACTTGCAGCGCAGGGATTTCACCTCAGCAGCATATATGTCCCGCTGAGCCCTCACTGCGTTAGCCTCCAGCCTCCATTCTTTGCAGTCCGGGTTGTCACATTCATTCACCGGGGACAAGGGTGGAGGTTGTGACAGTATATCGTCGTCTGCCACCGTGTCAACAGCCCAAGCGGTAATCATTTCTATTGTGGGGTTTGTCATTCGGAGTTCATAAAGCTCCTTCTTGGCCACTGTCATTTTCATTTGATTTTGAACCACATGTAGTTCCTCCCGGGCCAGCTCAACATGGTCTCTGGCCAAGTGGCGATCCAGCCTTGTGCCGTGGTACTCGCATCCCAGAATGGTACAGGGATGGAGCCTAATGTTGGTCCGTCCGTTGGCCAACAACAGCAGAATTTTTCTTTCATCCAAGTTACGCACACCATGGTTCCTCTGTAGGTGCTTGCTCAGGGCACGGTAGGAGCTATTGCAGATCGGACAACGGACCGCCATCCGACCTGTATTCTTGAGCATTTCGGTACCGGAAAATGTCACCAGAATCGTGGGTAAAAAAGAAGGAAGCGTGAAAAGACTCACGAAAGACGCACTCAGCTTATTTTCAAATCTGTGTTTGTTTTCATTTGCATCATGGTGCGGTGTCCCATTTAGGCACTCGTTAGGCGGGCAGAGATCCCTGTAATCTCCCCTCACGTTCCTCCAGAGTCTGATTCTCCCAAAGGATACCCGACAGTTTCGGGTACGACCCAGAGGGCGCACGGTGGACGGCCAGGGCGAGGCCGCCACACCGCGCTGGAGTCAGGGTCCCGGTGAGGCGCAGGACGGAGCACCCGGCAGTAGCCTCCAGCAGACCCCCGCGCGGTTCCCTCGTCCCTCAGAAGAGGTGGAGAGGCGGAGGGGTGGGTCTTTTCATCTGCTGGCGGGTTGCCGGGATAACAGTATCCTCCGGGGAGGCATTGAACCCTTCTCAACTGCCCCCCGGAGGAGGCAGGGGAGTCAGGTACCCAGAGGGTGGACGGCCAGGGCGAGGCCGCCACACCGCGCTGGAGTCAGGGTACCGGTGAGGCGCAGGACGGAGCACCCGGCAGTAGCCTCCAGCAGACCCCCGCGCGGTTCCCTCGTCCCTCAGAAGAGGTGGAGAGGCGGAGGGGTGGGTCTTTTCATCTGCTGGCGGGTTGCCGGGATAACAGTATCCTCCGGGGAGGCATTGAACCCCTCTCAACTGCCCCCCGGAGGAGGCAGGGGAGTCAGGTACCCAGAGGGTGGACGGCCAGGGCGAGGCCGCCACACCGCGCTGGAGTCAGGGTCCCGGTGAGGCGCAGGACGGAGCACCCGGCAGTAGCCTCCAGCAGACCCCCGCGCGGTTCCCTCGTCCCTCAGAAGAGGTGGAGAGGCGGAGAGGCGGAGGGTGGGTCTTTTCATCTGCTGGCGGGTTGCCGGGATAACAGTATCCTCCGGGGAGGCATTGAACCCTTCTCAACTGCCCCCCGGAGGAGGCAGGGGAGTCAGGTACCCAGAGGGTGGACGGCCAGGGCGAGGCCGCCACACCGCGCTGGAGTCAGGGTCCCGGTGAGGCGCAGGACGGAGCACCCGGCAGTAGCCTCCAGCAGACCCCCGCGCGGTTCCCTCGTCCCTCAGAAGAGGTGGAGAGGCGGAGGGGTGGGTCTTTTCATCTGCTGGCGGGTTGCCGGGATAACAGTATCCTCCGGGGAGGCATTGAACCCTTCTCAACTGCCCCCCGGAGGAGGCAGGGGAGTCAGGTACCCAGAGGGTGGACGGCCAGGGCGAGGCCGCCACAACCAGAGAACCAGAAAAAAGGGGTGAAATGGGAAAAAAGTACCCCAAAATAGTGTTCCATAAGGCGGGTAGAGTCCCCTGACAACTCCCCATACCTTTCTCCAGGGTGGGAACAAGTTTAAGTCAACTTTTGGAAGAACCAGAGAAAAGGGTGAAAATGGATAAAGTGTATCCGAAAATAGTGTTCCAAAAGGCAGGTAGAGTCCCCTGACAACTCCCCATACCTTTCTCCAGGGTGGGAACAAGTTTAAGTCAACTTTTGGAAGAACCAGAGAAAAGGGTGAAAATGGATAAATTGTATCCGAAAATAGTGTTCCAAAAGGCAGGTAGAGTCCCCTGACAACTCCCCATACCTTTCTCCAGGGTGGGAACAAGTTTAAGTCAACTTTTGGAAGAACCAGAGAAAAGGGTGAAAATGGATAAATTGTATCCGAAAATAGTGTTCCAAAAGGCAGGTAGAGTCCCCTGACAACTCCCCATACCTTTATCCAGGGTGGGAAAAAGTTAAAGTCAACTTTTGGAAGAACCAGAGAAAAGGGTGAAAATGGATAAATTGTATCCGAAAATAGTGTTCCAAAAGGCAGGTAGAGTCCCCTGACAACTCCCCCTACCTTTCTCCAGAGTCGGAAAAAGTATAAGTTAACTTTTTGGAAGAACCATAAAAAGGGGTGAAAATGGATAAAATGTATCCCAAAATAGTGCCTCTTGAGGCGGGTAGAGTCCCCTGACAACTCCCCTTGCATTCCTCCAGACACCAGTTTGAAAACTTAAAGTTTTGTGAGAACCATGATTGGGGGTCCTCCAGGCAACAATTTCATCCGATCCAAAGTGCTCATGAGGCGGATACATTCCTCCATGATTTCCCCATCATGTGAAAATAGCTCGTTTTTTTCTAAGTGCTCTCAAAAACCGGGTTTCCGATTTCGTGCAGATGGTAGCTTGGAAAAGATGAATGAAAATTTTGGACGGAGGAGGGGAGCTCTCGTTTCCCCTCTCCGTTGTAAATTGCAACGGGGGAGTGCAAAAGTCTCCGGGGCTTCGTTCCGAAGCGCCGAAGACTTGACCCCCTCCCCCGTTGGCACTTAGCCGTTTTTCAAGAATTTTCAAAAACTTCATTTTTGATTATTTTAACATATAATTGACCGTTTTCTTTACTTTTTTTTGCTTTCCACGGGTGGAGGCGCATGGCAGGCCGCATATGAGCTTCCAAATTCGGCCTGGAACGTCCGGGAATTATGGGTTAAGCTCCATATACTGACGACTCCCATTAAAAGTGATTGAAATGTACAGGAATCTGTCCATTTCAATCACATTTGACGACGCATGCAGGGTGACCCTGGCTACACTTAAAGGGGGTATACTTTGCGGTGCTTTACCGTCCGCCCATCAGCACCCATAGTCGGCCTTCCTCACAGCAGCAGCACCCAACCTCCATGGAGGATTTTGCTCGTGCCCCTGGCTACACTTAAAGGGGGTATACTTTGCGGTGCTTTACCGTCCACCCATCAGCACCCATAGTCGGCCTTCTTCACAGCAGCAGCACCCAACCTCCATGGAGGATGTTTCTCGTGCCCCTGGCTACACTTAAAGGGGGTATACTTTGCGGTGCTTTACCGTCCGCCCATCAGCACCCATAGTCGGCCTTATTCACAGCAGCAACACCCAACCTCCATGGAGGATGTTTCTCGTGCCCCTGGCTACACTTAAAGGGGGTATACTTTGCGGTGCTTTACCGTCCGCCCATCAGCACCCATAGTCGGCCTTATTCACAGCAGCAACACCCAACCTCCATGGAGGATGTTTCTCGTGCCCCTGGCTACACTTAAAGGGGGTATACTTTGCGGTGCTTTACCGTCCGCCCATCAGCACCCATAGTCGGCCTTATTCACAGCAGCAACACCCAACCTCCAGTGGAGGATGTTATCATGCCCCTGGCAACACTGGTAAACACTGGTAACATATGTCTAGCCGCTGACAGGAACTTGACATCGGAACTTGACATCGCATTTCCATTGAGCGGACTCCCGTACATGGGAAGGGCAAGTCCCACGGTACCTCCGTTCATAAGGCTGACATTTGCCTTACATACCCTAGGGACCAGAGGGTACACTGGTTGGACATTTACTACCGGCCGCGGTCTGCCTAGTGCCAGGGTAGTTGTGTCCATATAACCGACCGCAATGCATAGCGGGAAGTCGGTTATATAGACATCAACAAAATAAGTGTTTAACGGTGATTTAAACTAGTTTATGCGGGGAAAAGAGTGCTCAAAATCGGATTAAACAGGCCATTTCATCCACACCTCACGACTCCCATTAAAAGTGATTGAAATGTACAGGAATCTGTCCATTTCAATCACATTTGACAACGCATGCAGGGTGACTTTCTTACCCAGGAATTAGTGTCTGAAAGCCGGGTAAGATTACTTTAAACACAGGGTGCACATGGCTGTATTACCCAGGAATTAGTGTGTGAAAGCTGGGTAAGTTTGCTGTGAATTTAAGGGAGATATGGCCATTTCAAACAGGGAGATGTACATGGCTTTATTACCCCGGATGTAGTGTCTGAAAGCCGGGGAAGATTACTTTAAATGCAGGGTGCACATGGCTGTATTACCCAGCAATCAGTGTGTGATAGCTGGGTAAGTTTGCTGTGAATTTAAGGGAGATATGGCCCTTTCAAACACACCTCACGACTCCCATCAAAAGTGATTGAAATGTACAGGACTCTGTCCATTTCAATCACATTTGACGACCCGTCCAGGGTGACTTTCTTACCCAGGAATTAGTGTCTGAAAGCCGGGTAAGATTACTTTAAACACAGGGTGCACATGGCTGTATTACCCAGGAATTAGTGTGTGAAAGCTGGGTAAGTTTGCTGTGAATTTAAGGGAGATATGGCCATTTCAAACAGGGAGATGTACATGGCTTTATTGCAATCAGTGTGTGATAGCTGGGTAAGATTGCTGTGAATTTAAGGGAGATATGGCCCTTTCAAACACACCTCACGACTCCCATCAAAAGTGATTGAAATGTACAGGACTCTGTCCATTTCAATCACATTTGACGACCCGTCCAGGGTGACTTTCTTACCCAGTAATTAGTGTCTGAAAGCCGGGTAAGATTACTTTAAACACAGGGTGCACATGGCTGTATTACCCAGCAATTAGTGCGTGAAAGCTGGGTAAGTTTGCTGTGAATTTAAGGGAGATATGGGCATTTCAAACAGGGAGATGTACAGGCCTTTATTACCCCGGATTTAGTGTCTGAAAGCCGGGTAAGATTACTTTAAATGCATGGTGCACATGGCTGTATTACCCATGAATTAGTGTGTGAAAGCTGGGTAAGTTTGCTGTGAATTTAAGGGAGATATGGGCATTTCAAACAGGGAGATGTACAGGCCTTTATTACCCCGGATTTAGTGTCTGAAAGCCGGGTAAGATTACTTTAAATGCAGGGTGCACATGGCTGTATTACCCAGCAATCAGTGTGTGATAGCTGGGTAAGATTGCTGTGAATTTAAGGGAGATATGGCCCTTTCAAACACACCTCACGACTCCCATCAAAAGTGATTGAAATGTACAGGACTCTGTCCATTTCAATCACATTTGACGACGCATGCAGGGTGACTTTCTTACCCACGAATTAGTGTCTGAATGCTGGGTAAGATTACTTTAAATGCAGTGTGCACATGGCTGTATTACCCAGCAATTAGTGTGTGAAAGATGGGTAAGTTTGCTGTGAATTTAAGGGAGATATGGCCCTTTCAAACACACCTCACGACTCCCATCAAAAGTGATTGAAATGTACAGGACTCTGTCCATTTCAATCACATTTGACGACCTGTGTAGAGTGGCTTTCTTACCCATTAGGTACACCGACAAAGGCACCTCTTCGGGGCCGCTCCAAGACCCCCAAAACACGGACTGAGGAGCTCCAGGATCCCTCCCATGTACCTCCAGAACCTCGAGCACCTTGGGTCCCCGGGCCCCCGAACTTAAGCACTCCCCCACGGACTAAACCAAGATGATCACACCCTCAAGAATCTCGTGCCCCTGGGAATCTTAAAGGGGGGGTGTATTTTGCGGTGCTTTACCGTCCGCCCATCGGCACCCATAGTCGGCCTTCTTCACAGCAGCAGCACCCAACCTCCATGGAGGATTTTTCTCGTGCCCCTGGCAACACTTAAAGGGGGTCTACTTTGCGGTGCTTTACCGTCCGCCCATCGGCACCCATAGTCGGCCTTATTCACAGCAGCACCACCCAACCTCCATGGAGGATTTTTCTCGTGCCCCTGGCAACACTTAAAGGGGGTCTACTTTGCGGTGCTCTATCGTCCGCCCATCGGCACCCATAGTCGGCCTTATTCACAGCAGCACCACCCAACTTCCATGGAGGATTTTTCTCGTGCCCCTCGCAACACTTAAAGGGGGTCTACTTTGCGGTGCTCTATCGTCCGCCCATCGGCACCCATAGTCGGCCTTATTCACAGCAGCACCACCCAACCTCCATGGAGGATTTTTCTCGTGCCCCTGGCAACACTTAAAGGGGGTCTACTTTGCGGTGCTCTATCGTCCGCCCATCGGCACCCATAGTCGGCCTTATTCACAGCAGCACCACCCAACCTCCATGGAGGATTTTTCTCGTGCCCCTGGCAACACTTAAAGGGGGTCTACTTTGCGGTGCTTTACCCCATGTCTGAGGGGCTGTGTTTGGCCAGTGACTGGTCCCTCTTCGGGACATGTCTTGGTAGGGAGTCTTGGTAGGGAGCCGGGCTGTGCTCCTCTCCAGAGTTGTCACTGTCGATGTCAATACCCGCAAAAGTGTCTTCATTTCCCGCTGCTGCTGCTGTCGATGCCGCCGCCGCTGCTTGCAGTGACTCTGTGAAGAGCAACCGAATATCCGCAGCCTCCTTCAAAGAAGGATTATTCGCGTAAAATTTGTCCGCAGTTGCAGTGTTGTGACACATGAAATCACTCACTCTTTGGCGGTTGCCTTTGTCTTGAAACCTCTTCGCATTATCGGCGTGGACTGTGCGGAGGTCGGTGAAGTTAATGGGACCGTGGAGCCCCACATCAGCCCATGCCAACCTCAGGGAGTAGGCAAGGTTCCTGGACGGGTTCTTCCCCGCTGTGTATAGGAAGTAACGGCTCTGGGTGCAGGTCAGCGTACCCTTAATTTCCAGCCACCTCTTCATCCATCCAAATTCTTCTACGGTGAGGTACAGCTGCGCTTCCCCGAACGCGTTGGCCGTCTTGTGGTTGCTTACCTGTTATGACAGAGTTAGAGAGTGTCAATACAATGTCAATCATGCATATAACTGCCAGAATAAATGCATTGATTAATAGCACTCACATGAACCAGGTAGCCGAAGGCAGTGCCAGTTGTTTCCGCCTTTCGGACCTCGGCGTTGGTCATGTTGGAGTAGACCCCCGGACGGTGGCCATAAATGCAGCTCCAATGGAGTGTCATGTACCCATAGAGCAGTAGCCGGGTTGCTGTAGTCGGATTGCTAGCCATCACGTCCAGGAGCTGAGGGATGCGAGTTTTGGTCGAAGTCAAACATTCCATGATGTCTTTATGGCTCGGCAGACCTTCCATCTTGTCCCGCTTCACTTGCATCTGGTTGATAAGAACCTTCTTCTTCAGGGACGGCAACAACTTCCCGTTTGATTAAAATCATGTCGTTTTGGCTGAGCCTGCTCCCCTTGCATGGTGTGTCTGCCATGTACTTGAAAGTGTGATATATTTTTGATATAGAAGTCAGAGGTCGTGATCTGTAGGCTTGACTTTATCAGGCTCCGGGACCACCCACGTATCCTCTTCATATCCCTCAGAAAGAGCCAGTCAGACAGGCGATTGAAACCGTGTGCCATGAAGCTTAGGAACGATTTCACTCTGCTTATTTTGGAGACTGCGTTTTATTGGAGCCTCACTGTTGGGTCGATGCCCTCATAATGCTCCCGGTATCCTTGCAGATACTCCTCTGTGAAACATAACACAGTACTTTAATGACAACACATTGTGTGTTACAGAAACTGCATTTGTGACATATTCAACACACTTACCCATGATGCGTGGGAATGTGATGTCCCGCATTATATTCCCCCGGCCCCTGCCGCTGAACCAGGGGGAATGTATGGGAGGGGAGGTTGACGAGGCCTCGGTATACATGGATGCAGGTTCTGAGGATCTGGATGAATGTGTGTGAGAGGCAATGGGGGACTTGCTGCAGGCGGGAATGGGAGACTTGCTGCAGGCGGAAATGGGAGACTTGCTGCAGGAGGGACCTTTCGACTTGGACAGCCTCTTTGGTGTCGACTCTGTTCGGGGTCGTTTCTTTAGAAACACCGGCTCTCGTTCCTCCCCATCCTCTTCATCGAACCCGTGCATGTCCCCGGCCCGCTGGTCCATCCTCTGTCGCTTATGTTTTATCCTCTGCTGCAGCTTGCAGCGCAGGGATTTCACCTCAGCAGCATATCTGTCCCGCTGAGCCCTCACTGTGTTTGCCTCCATCCTCCATTCCTTACAGTCCGGGTTGTCACATTCAATCACCGGGGACAAGGACGGAGGTTGTGACAGGACCTCATCATCCACAGTGTCCACATCCCAAGAGGTAATCATTGCTACTGTGGGTCAATCGGAGTTCATGAAGCTCCCTTCGTTGCCACTGTCATTTTTAGTTTATTTACAACCACATATTTCCTCCCGGGACAGCTCAACATGGTGTTTGTCCAAGTGGCGGTCCAGCCTTGTCCCGCTGTACTCGCATCCTGCAATCGTGCAGGGATGGAGCCTAATGTTTGTCCGTCCGTTGGCCAACAACAGCAGAATTTTTCTTTCAACCAAGTTACGCACACTATGGTTCCTCTGCAGGTGCTTTCTCAGGGCTCGGTAGGAACTCTTACAGATCGGACAACCGACCGCCATCCGATCTGTATTCTTGAGCATTTCGGTACCGGGAAATGTCACCAGTAGAAGGTATAGAACCGGGGGCGACAAAGAAGGAAACGTGAAAAGACTCAAGAAAGGTGCACTCGGCTAACTAGAAAGACCCCATGTCAAATCTCTCAAGTTTATTTTCAAAACATTGTTTTTCCCATTTGCATCATCGTGCGAAAGGTGTCCCATTTAGGCACTCGTTAGGCGGGCAGAGATCCCTGTCATCTCTTGGTCCTATCATCCAGGCAAGGCGGGGGCCAAAACTGGATGAAATTGACCAAAAAGTAAAAAATAAATACAATAATTCATCCATGGAAAGATGCATGAAAGTGAAAAAAGTATCCGAAAATAGTGCATCAAAATGTGGGTAGAGTCCCCTGACAACTCCCCTCACTTTCCTCCAGAGTCTGGAAATACTCTGTTATCTTTTGGGAGAACCAGAGGAAAGGGGTGAAAATGGAGAAAATGTATACAAAAATAGTGTCTCTTGAGGCGGGTAGAGTCCCCTGACAACTCCCCCTACATTCCTCCAGAGTCAGAAAAAGTATAAGTTAACTTTTGGAAGAACCAGAGAAAAGGGTGAAAATGGATAACATGTATCCGAAAATAGTGTCTCATTATTCCGTGACAACTCCCCTTGAATTCCTCCAGAGACCAGTTCGAAAACTTAAAGTTTTGTAAGAACCATGATTGGGGGTCCTCCAGGCAACAATTGTATCCGATCCAAAGTGCTCATGTAGCGGATGCATTCCTCCATGATTTCCCCATCATGTGAAAATAGCCCGTTTTTTTCTAAGTGCTCTCAAAAACCGGGTTTCCGATTTCGTGCAGATGGTAGCCTGGAAAAGATGAATTAATTTTTTGGACGGAGGAAGGGAGGTCTCGATTCCCCTCTCCGTTGTAAATTGCAACGGGGGAGTGCAAATGTCTCCGGGGCTTCCGACGGAAGCGCCGAAGACTTGAGCTTTTTGCAGCCCCTCCTCCGTTGGCACTTAGCCGTTTTTTTCGAGAATTTTTAAAAACTTCATTTTTGATTATTTTAAGATATAATTGACCGTTTTCCTTACTTTTTTTTGCTTTCCACGGGTGGGGGCGCATGGCAGGCCGCCTATGAACTCCCAAATTCGGCCTGGAACCTCCAGGAATTGGTGGCTAAGCTCCATAAACTGACAAAGTCACCCAGAAATGTCACTTTAATAGCCACAGAATATATAATACAAATACATTTAAATAGTAAAAGGCACAATTGTGCTCCTAATTACCCGCAATTTGATTTATATAGCCCCATGGTAGTGAATACAAATAATTTTCATGGGGAAAAAAGTGTTAAAATGCCTGATTAATATGTTGTAATGCTGGCAGCAGAGTCACTGATGTAAGCAGGGTCCCACACTCACAGGCACACAGGCAGAAATCCAGGGTGATGCACATGGCTTTCTTACCCAGGAATGAGTGTGTGAAAGCTGGGTAAAAGTGGTCTGTCCATTTCATCCACATTTGACGACTCATTAAAAGTGCATGAAATGTACAGGAATCTGTCCATCCAGGGTGATGCACATGGCTTTCTTACCCAGGAATTAGTGTGTGAAAGCTGGGTAAAATTACTGTGAATACAGGGATGCACATGGCTTTCTTACCCAGGAATTAGTGTGTGAAAGCTGGGTAAAGGACTTCCGGTTGAGCTGCCATGCTGGTAGCAGACTAACTTAACAGCTCCCCCCCAATTAATATCTAAAGCCCCTGTAACTTGGCTTTTACGTGTTTTCAGTTTATTCAAATCATAGTGGGGGACCATAAGATGCCTAAAGGCCAGCTGAAAAAACCAAACCACGATAAAGTTCCCAGTAAGCATGCCGTGAACAACAAGCTCCTCAGCGAAGAGAGTGGAGCTAGCGAGAGAGCTAGCGAGAGAGCTAGCGAGAGAGCTAGCGAGAGAGCTAGCGAGAGAGCTAGCGAGAGAGCTAGCTCTAGCCAGCGAGACACCGAAGGGCAACGTGAGGAAGGAAACATGGCTAACCTGGACTTGATTCTTAGAGAATTGAGAGAGTTTCGACAAGAAAGCGGCGAGCGGCTGCGGGACATCAGGGAAGACATAAATAAGACAAACAATAGAATTGATGAAGCTGAAGAGAGAATTGCAGAAGCAGAAGAGAGATTAGAAAGCGTGGAGGGCGCGGTGTCGGAGTTGCTGAAGCTACAGACACACATGGAAGCCAGGCTAACGGACCAGGAGGGCCGATCCAGAAGAGAAAATATTAGGATACACGGTGTCTGGGAAGGGGCTGAAGAAAACTCACCTTCAGTGATTTCCTTTGTTGAGACGTTACTGAAAGAGAATCTGGAGCTTCCGCCCTCCTCGGACCTGGGGACCAAACCGCCCGCAGACGCGCCGCCGAGATCGATAGTGGTCAAATTTGCGAGCCACCGAACCAAGGAGGAGATAATTAAAACGGCATGGCAGAAACGGGGTTTTGTCTACCAAGAGAGAAAAGTTAACCTGGATCATGACTACTCCCCAGAGGTGCTAAAAAAACGCAAAGAATATGTGGAGGCAAAACGGGTGCTGCGGGAGGAAAAATACGATTTCAGACCCCATTCCCAGCCAAGCTGAGAGTCTTTTTCCAAGACGGGACCCGAATCTATGTCTCGGCGGAGGAGGCAACCAAGGATACGGTGGCAAAGGGTTTGCGGGTAAAGGTGTTCAAGCCCCCGGAGACGTGGGTGGAGAGGATCAAGCGGCAGAGCTGGAGCACAGTTTCCTGGGGGAGAGAGACGGAGACACCCGCTTCGCGCACAGGATTCAAGGAGAAGCTGGAGATTTTTAGGAAATCTGAAAGACTTTAATTGAACATTAGGCACAGATTGTGAGTTATATTACCTCACGGAATGGCATGGGGACTGATTGTCATATTGGTGAGTTTAAATGTAAGTCGTTTTTCAATATTTCCTAAAATAACGGACTTGCTAAATACGAAGGAATCGGCCAGCATATTTTTTCTTTAGCTCTCCTCTTATACTCTGTTTTCGAGAGTGGCATTTAAGTTGTTTTGTTAAGCTTGTAATATTGGGGGGTGTAACTGCAATGCATTGTCGCTTACATCCACATACAGAGGGCCCTCTACCCCTAGTGGGAGAGGAAGTTTATCCCTCTGGGCCGTCGAAACACCACGGCCCCAACAGGGTCACAGATAGGACCCCAGTTCAGGGAGTCAGCTTTGTGTTATTGTTTTCAATGTTGTGTTCTATGTACCAAAGTGTGTGTTCAGTTAAGGGATTTGTTATGTGTGTGTGTAGCAATAGTGGTAGGGTAACCTTTGAGATGTCAGAAGTATTGCAACAATGCCAGGTCTGATTAAAGTAGTATCATACAATGTTAATGGCATTCTCAATCCGATCAAAAGGAGTAAAATCTTGGGTAAAATTAAAAGGGAGAATGCGGGTGTTGATTTTCTTCAAGAAACACACCTGTCAGAACCAGACCATGCTACACTTAAGAGAAGGGGTTTTAATCAGGTCTTCTCATCCATCCATCCATCCATCTTCTCCCGCTTATCCGTGGTCAGGTCGCGGGGGTAGCAGTTCCAGCAGAGAGCCCCAAACTTTCTTTTCCCTGGCGACATCAACCAGCTCTGACTGGGGGATCCCAAGGCGCTCCCAGGCCAGCGAAGAGATATAATCCCTCCACCTGGTCCTAGGTCTACCCCTCGGTCTCTTCCCAGCTGGACGTGCCTGGAACACCTCCCTAGGGAGGCGCCCAAGTGGCATCCTAACTAGGTGCCCGAACCACCTCAACTGGCTTCTTTCGACGCGAAGGAGGAGCGGCTCAACTCCGAGTCCCTCCCTGATGACCGAACTTCTCACCTTATCCCTAAGGGAGACACCAGCCACCCGGCGGAGGAAACCCATCTCGGCCGCTTGTATCCGCAATCTCGTTCTTTGGGTCATGACCCATCCTTCATGACCATAGGTGAGGGTAGGAACGGACATGGCCCGGTAGACAGAGAGCTTTGCCTTCTGGCTCAGCTCCCTTTTCATCACAACGGTGCGGTAAAGCGACTGCAGTACCGCTCCCGCTGCTCCGATTCTCCGGCCCATCTCACGCTCCATTGTTCCCTCACTCGAGAACCAGAACACAAGATACTTGAACTCCTTCACTTGGGGTAAGGACTCATTCCCTACTTGGAGTGGACAGTCCATCGGTTTCCTGCTGAGAACCATGGCCTCAGATTTGGAGATGCTGATCCTCATCCCAGCGGCTTCACACTCGGTTGCGAACCGATCCAGTGAGTGCTGAAGGTCGCAGACCGATGAAGCCATTAGAACCACATCATCTGCAAAAAGCAGTGGTGCAATCCTTAGTCCACTGAACTGCAGACCCCCTCCCCCACGACTACGCCTCGAAATCCGATCCATGTATATTACAAACAGGACTGGTGACAAAGCGCAGCCCTGGCGGAGGCCAACCCTCACCGGGAATGGGTCCGACTTCCTGCCGAGGACCCGGACCCAGCTCTCGCTTTGGGAGCACAGAGATTGGATGGCCCTGAGTAGAGACCCCCTCACCCCATACTCCCGCTGCACCTCCCACAGTAACTCCCTGGGAACTCGGTCATACGCCTTCTCCAAGTCCACAAAACACATGTAGACCGGATAAGCGCACTCCCAGGCCCCCTCCAGGATCCTTGCGAGAGTAAAAAGCTGATCCGTCGTTCCACGACCAGGACGGAATCCGCATTGTTCCTCCTCAATCTGAGGTTCCACAATCGGCCGGACCCTCCTTTCGAGTACCTTGGAGTAAACTTTCCCGGGGAGGCTGAGTAGTGTGATGCCTCTGTGATTGGCACACACCCTCTGATCCCCCTTTTTAAAAAGGGGAACCACCACCCCGGTCTGCCACTCCTTCGGCACTGTTTCCGACTTCCACGCAACGTTGATGAGACGTGTCAACCATGACAGTCCCTCAACACCCAGAGCCTTCAGCATTTCCGGGCGGATCTCATCCACCCCCAGGTCTTCTCAGCCTCATATAAATCTGGACCTAGAAGGGGGGTGTTGGTAATGATAGCAGATAAGTTTAATTTTGAAGTGCAGTTTGAAATTAAAGATAAGGAGGGGAGGTACATTATGGTGGGGGGAAGATTGGAGGGGAGCGAAGTCACCTTTCTGAATGTGTACGCTCCACCTGGAGCAAATTGGTCCTTCTTTAGGCATATTTTGTATCTAATGTTAAGTAAAGCCCAGGGCCTCATGATCTGTGGAGGAGATTTTAATGTCAGATTGAACCCCAAGTTGGACTCTTCCCGTGGTTCCAGTTCCCAAAGTGGCTCACTGTGCAGAAAAATCAACAGTTTAATGGAGGATGCCGGTATAATAGATGTGTGGAGAGAGTTCCACCCCTCAGTTAAAGGTTTTACCTATTTCTCGTCTCCCCACTCTGCATACTCTCGTATTGACTATTTTCTAATGTTTTACAAAGATGTGCATGTGGTTAAATCATGCAGTATAGGAGTAATGGACATGTCAGATCACTGTCCAGTTCAAATGGAAATAGAATACAATTTTAAAAGGCGAGTTACATCATGGAGATTAAACTCATCCATACTGAACGGGAAGATGAAGCAAGAGATGAAAGAGGAAATAGGAAAATATTTGGAAGATAACGATAACGGGGAGGTCTCTCCCATATTCCTGTGGGATGCATGCAAAGCGGTGCTGCGAGGGAAATTAATATCGAAAACAGCTGCAATAAAGAAGGAAAAACAACAGGAACTAATTAATTTAGAAATAAAATTGAAAAGGCTACAAACGGAGCACGAAGCAACATTGGACCCAAATCTTAATAAAGAAATGCAACAGCTAAAAACTCAATTAAACAATATCCTATCACAAGACATAATAAAAAATGTGATGTTTGTAAAACAGAAATATTACGAAGTGGGGGGTAAATCAACCAAATTATTGGCCTATAGATTAAAAAAACAACAAGCTGAGAGAACTATATACAAGATTAGAGATCCCCAGGACAAAGGACTAAAATACAATTTGGATGATATCAGCAGCTGCTTTGATGCATGCTACAAAAAATTGTACACTCAGTCAGAATTAAACAATGATGACCAAGCGGAGACTCTGCTTGCGGGACTGGACCTCCCAACCGTGACAGATAGCCAAAATAAGTCTTTAAAGGCAGCAATTACAGGTGAGGAATTGAGTAGGGCTATTTCTGGGCTCAAAATCAACAAAAGCCCTGGGCCAGATGGATACACAGCTGAATAGTACAAGGCGTTCAAAGAGCCTCTAATTCCAATACTGCTTAGGGCCTTTAATTGGGTGCTCCAGACAGCGGAGACCCCCCCCCCTCCTGGAGAGAAGCGGTAATAACTGTTATCCCCAAGTAGGGAGGAGATGGGCTAGATTGTTCAAATTACCGACCTGTGAGCCTCTTGAACCAAGATTACAAGATTTTTGCTTCAATATTAGCTAAGAGACTTGAGAGAATCCTGCCTGAAATCATTCACGTAGACAGGCTTCATAAAAAATCGGCAAACTCAGGACAACATCAGGCGTACTCTACACATGGTTCACGAGATAAACCAGGAGCAAATTGAAGCAGTTATAATCGGACTGGATGCAGAAAAAGCATTTGACTCCGTTAAATGGTCATTTCTGTACAAAACTCTGCACAAATGTCAGTTTAATAACAATTTCATACAGACAATCAAGGCTCTTTATAACAAACCAACGGCGAGAATAACAATAAATGGCTCCCTTTCAGGACCCATCGAATTGGAGCGTGGTTGCCGCCAGGGATGCCCTATAAGCCCTCTCCTGTTTGCGCTCTTTATAGAGCCTCTGAGCCAAATGATAAGGCAAAATGACCAAATACATGGAGTCTCGCTGGCAGGAGAAAACAAAATAGCGATGTTCGCGGACGACGTCCTTGTCTATATGACGCGCCCGGCTCACTCTCTTCCTGTTTTGCTGCAAACACTGTCAGAGTTTGGAGCAGTATCAGGTTACAAATTAAATTCTCATAAATCCCAGCTCTTAACATTTAATTACAGGACCAGCCAGCAATTCAAAGAAAAATATGCCATTCGGGAGGTCGACAGTCTGAAATACCTGGGTGTGCAGATTCCAAGGGATCTAACCAACCTAACCTGCGAAAATTATGACCCACTGCTTTCTAACATTAGGAAAGATCTAGCTCGGTGGGGCCTGCTGCCCTTTCTGGGCTTGATCCAGCGTGTTGGAATAATTAAAATGAATACTCTTCCAAGGCTACTCTATTTGTTCCAGTCACTGCCAGTGGATATCCCAGACAAAACATTTATAGAATGGGACAAGTGGATTTCGAGATTTCTATGGCAGGGAAAGAAACCAAGAGTTAGGTACAAAACCCTACAGGTTCCCAGAGACAAGGGGGGCCTAGCCCTCCCCTGTCTTAAAACATACTACCAAGCAGCTCAAATTAAACCTTTGATAAACATATGTAACCCCACCTATTCAGCAATATGGAAATCAATTGAGTGTCAATACTCAACCAAGGTCCCACTACAGGCAGTTATTGGCAACAGTGAATTGAGGCACCACCTGGGGGAACAACCCCAACCGTGTCTAGATCTGTCACTGAAAATGTGGTTTAAAGTAGCTAAGATATTTGGGACTGTGGAGCCTTACTCACTGATCAGTTGGGTGGCCTGGCATCCAGGTTTTATTCCAAACACACTTGATGCAAATTTAAAAAAAATGGCAGGCTCAGGGCCTGAATATTTATTTGGATTTATTTGAAAGAAACACACTTAAAAGCTTCCAAAATCTAAGGGATAAATACGGCTTGGCCAGCCAGGACCTCTTCCGATTTTTGCAGCTCAGACATCATGTGAACAAACTGATTAGTAAAGAAGATATATTAAAATCATTATCTGGAACTGGTATATTAAGTGTCTTTATTTCGGCATACAGAGCTGACCAAGGTCACAAGACTATGTCTAAGCTGTATAAGGGCCTCCAGGAGCTAAGTGGGGTGAACACGTCCTATGTAAAGGAAAAATGGGAACGTGAAGGAAACTTTGTCTTATCAAAAGAAGAGTGGGACAACTTAATTGAAAGGCAATGGAAATCAACCAACTCACTAACATGGAGAGAGTTTAACTGGAAACATCTGGTCAGATACTTTATAACACCAGTGCAGACAAGGAAGGGGCAGATGGTGTGCTGGAGAGGCTGTGGATCTGTGAGGGTCAATCACCATCATGTGTTTTGGGAATGCCCAGGGATGGTTCACTATTGGGAATCAATAAGAGATGGCATGGAAAGAGCTTTAAAAATTGAGATTGATCTCTGCTTTCAAGTACTGTACCTGGGTAAGATGCCACAACAGCTTCTTGGCTTCTCAACAATGTACATGTTTAAAATAATGCTAGTCGCCAGTAAGAAAGCCATAACGAAAAAATGGCTAAGCCAAGTACCACCTACTCTAGCAGACTGGTTTAATGTGATGCACGACATTTTTGTGATGGAAAGATTAACATTTGCTCTAAGACTCAAGACAGACACATTTGACAAGTGTTGGAAGGGATGGATCGAGTTTGTCAACCCGTATAGATCAGAATTCAACTAAAAACTATTTGTAATGTAACCCCCTGGTTCTTTGCTACACACAATTGTTTTTTTTGTTATTTTTTTGTGTCTGTCTTTTTATATTCGTTTGTCTGTATGTGTGATTCACATTATTTGCTTTGTATTATTTCAAAAAATGTAAGATGGTCTGTAACTGTCAATGCTTGTTTTGTGCAAATAAAAAAAAAAGATAAAAAAAAAAAGAAAGCTGGGTAAAATTGCTGTGAATATAGGGAGGGTATGTCCATTTCATCCACATTTGACGACCCATTAAAAGTGCATGAAATGTACAGGAGTCTGTCCATAAAAACCCCTTTGGGAAGGGCATCATATCTGAACTCTGTGACCTCCTGCTGGCGTCCTCCTCAGAATCCTCTAACTCTAGACTCAATGCCTGGAAAACTGACTTACAGGAAGATGTAACACTGGAACAGTGGAGCACAGCTTGTAAGGTGGCCCAAACACAGATGGGTAATACGCGTCTAAAGCTTCTGCAATACAAGTGGCTAATGAGAGTGTATATTACACCAGAAAAACTGAATAAATGTAACGCTAATATCCCAGACGCGTGCACCAGATGTGGGGAAGGAAAAGGCACACTGTTTCATTGTCTATGGTTATGTCCAAGAATAAAGGAATTCTGGGAAGAGGTTAGGGTAACAGTACAGAATATTTTAAGCTTAAAGCTGGAACCAAAAATATTCCTACTTGGCCTATATCCGGATGGACATAACATACAACGTTATAAACAAGTTTTTATAGATATATGTTTATTACAAGCAAAAAGAGTGATTGCCTTAACATGGAAAAAGTTAGGCAAACCTAGTATTGCACAGTGGTTTAGGGAATTTTCTTTATGTCTGCTTTTAGAAAAAATCACTTACATTCTTAAAGACAAACAAGAACTGTTCCAGAAGGTCTGGGGATGTTTTATAGAGTACACCAAGAACAACGACCTATCTCAATTTCTGAACGAAACTGGGGCAGGATAATGCGATAGTTCTATAATGTGCTACAATATGGTAAAATGTAAATGACTGTGATATCCTCTGTAGAAATACGGTCCCATTGCTGGAAAACTCGATGATTGCCGATGTATTAGAGTGCCCTTGTGGTACGTACCAATTTAATTTAGTGTTGCTACTTTTCTTTAATGTAAAGTAGTTGTCCTGTGTATATATGTATTGCTTTTGGCTCTATGTCTTCGTCCTTTGTGATTTTTTGTAAACTGAAAATCAATAAAAATATTGAAAAAAAAAAAAGAAATCTCAAAGTTTTGTTTTGAGTATTCAGATGCCATGTGTGAACAAAGTCAAGGATCCTTATGACAAAAAGTTTAAATTAGCTACATATTTTATAGCGATAAATTGTAAATCGGTCAGATGTAACCGCGAAGACGACAGGAGGGCGTGAAGGTAGAACTAAACATTTTCAGTTTTCCTCAAGTAAAAGTAGAAAAGTATTATCAGAATATAGTGAAAGTAAAGACAGTAAAAGTAGTCGTTGTGCAGATTGGTCCATTTCAGAATAATATATCTGATATGTTTTATGATGATTGATCATGAAAGTGTTCTCAAAGCTGGTGAAGGAGCAGCTAGTTTGAAGTACGTTGTATTCTGCAGGGTAGCTGGTGGATTTACTCCAGGTGGAACTAAAGTCTGATTTAACACTTGATTAGATTTCACATCATTCATCCACATCTGTGAAGTAACTAAAGGTATTACATACATGTAGTGGAGGAAAAGTACACCATGTACCTCTGACTTATGTTCACTTCCAACCTAAAAGTACCTCAACAAATAGTAATCAATAATGTATTGAAAAGTTATTTGCTGATTGGTTTTTATATCGGCTCAGCCAGGTTATATGGGAGGCCCAGTCTACGTACACTCTAACAACAAATGCCTTGGCTAAACAAAGAAAATCCAGGCAATAGGTTGCATCGATGGTTATTGAGTTAAGACAACTTCTATTGAAATGTTGTTAAAGCAACAAAGTTATTTGGGTTAGGGGAGAAGGCTTTTCCTCTGCAATCAGAGGTGTTTTCAATTACCACTTACTTAATAATTGGTAGCATAAACACAAGTTTTTAAGTTGATTACTCCGGAAGTTCCAACTTGTTTTACCGTATAATTTAAATGTAATCTTAAATTGTATGTACTTAATTACCACATGTTGAACATGAACACATGTTTTTAAGTTGACAACCATTTATAAATTAAGTTGCTCCAAATAATATTGTATTCAATAGGGTTTTTCTCTTAGCTTTTTCATGTTTTTGCCTTTAAAGAAAGAAATTAATTGATTCCACAACCAAAATATTAGGCAATTCACTTTTTATTTTTGAACTGCAGGTGTTTATTTCAACACATGATGTTTCAAAAGGAGAGACTTCATTTAGTTTGAACATTGCCTGAAGACGGTTGACGTACTTTCCATGGTGTGCACACCTAGACCGGACTTAAAAGACGTTCCTCTGACCAACGCTGACCTCATTTTGTATGTTGATGGGTCTGCCTCTCGCGACCAAGGGGGCACTAATCGGGTGGGTTTTTCTGTTGTTTCAGATTCTGCTGTACTCCGTTCTGGACCGCTTCCATGTCACCTCTCAGCACAGGCAGCAGAGCTCATCGCACTAACTGAAGCCTGCACGTTTGCAGAAGGCAAAACCGTGACTATTTACACTGACTCACGATATGCTTTCGGGGTAGTACACGATTTTGGGGCTATTTCTGTAGACAATTTCTGAAATCTGATGGCAAACCAGTACTTAACCATGTACTGGTTGCAGGCTTACTAGACGCCATTCTGCTCCCATCTGAGGTTGCAGTCTGTAAATGTGCCGCACACGCAAGCAGTACAGACCCAGTTTCCCTAGGAAATGCGTCTGCTGACTCAGCCGCAAAGGCAGCTGCCCTGATTCCTCTCGCACCTCACGCACACTCATTTGTTAAAACCCCTGTCTCCTCCTTCACTGACAAAATGTCATCACTGACTTCCATGCAGCAGCTAGCTACGCCAGTTGAGAAGGCTCAATGGAAGGCTGCTGGGGCTGTTTTTGACCCAACCTCCAGCATCTGGGTGGGTCCAAATTCCAAGACATTTTTTTTCCCTCATTTCGCTAAGTTGACACATGGGTGGGATCATGTGTCAAAAGGAGGGATGTTAGAGTCTATAAATCAGGAGTGGTTCACAAGGGGGTTCACAGTAACAGCTCAAAAGCACTGTGAAGCATGCTAATCTGCATTATGCAAAATTCTGGTAGACCAGTAAAGGTTACAGGACCCGGAGCACATCCACCTCCCACCAGGCCATTTGAGCACCTAATGCTGGATTTCATTGAGCTTAGGCCATCAGAGGGTAAGAAGCACTGTCTGGTGGTGGTCGACATGTGGTCCAAATGGGTTGAAGCTTTCCCAGTAAAAGCACAGACAGCAAATGCTGTGGCAAAGGCACTACTGAGGGAAATCATTCCTAGATGGGGACTACCAGACAAAATTTCTAGTGACAACGGTTCACATTTTGCTAATGAGGCCATTACGCAGATAGGAGAATACATGGGCATGGACGTCAGAAAGCATTGTGCTTATCATCCGCAGAGTGGGGGTGGGGTGGAAAGAGAGAACGGCACAATCAAAAACAAACTAGCAAAATGCTGTGCAGACACAGGTCCGTCATGGACACAAGCTCTGCCCATTGTGCTGATGTACATGAGGATGCGGAAAAGAACACGGAGTCAACTCAGCCCATTTGAAATCCTTTTTGGGGTTCCTCCACAGATTGGACTCAAGGCTCCAGGATGTCCTCTTCCCTCCACAACTTTGTGTGAGGATGCAATGTTGTCATATTGTGTTAACCTATCATCCACTTTAGCCACTGGTCCGCTTCACCGCCTTCAACCCGGCAATTTCGTGCTGATCAAGGATTTCCGGAGAAAGAGCTGGAAATCCAATCATTGGCAAGGTCCCTACCAGGTGCTTCTCGTCACCCAGACAGCGGTCAAGGTCGCCGAGAGAGCTACGTGGGTCCACGCCAGCCACTGCAAGGTCGTAGTCACAGGAAAGGAGAAACGGTAGAAGAAGACGACAACGAGTGACGTGTCCAAGTCACCAATAGAAGCAGACGACAACAAGTGACGTGTCCAAGTCACCAACAGATGACAACAAGTGACGTGTCCAAGTCACCAACGGAAGACGACAACAAGTGACATGTCCTAGTCACCACCAGCACCACACTTGCACTACATACACCAAAACACACTACACACAAGGTGTCACGAGCGAGTGCCAGCTGAGCGGTTCCATATGCTCTCTGGTTCCTCGTTTGTGTTATCGGTGTGCGGAGTCTGACTGTCCGTGTCACGAAATCGACCGAGAGAATACACTCACACACACCATGGAACATTTCCCCCTCGTGATGAGGGCTCGCCTGGAGAGACGACAACGCAACCATGAGCAATGTGAATGCTACTGGAGAGCCTGGACAATCATAGAATGGTTCCTCTGCATACTTGCCATGATAGTTGTGTTAGGACTAGTCCTATATTTTAGGTATCCAGGGTCAGCACACAGCATGTCAGCCAAAATCGAGGTATCTAAGAGGTACATGGGGAAAGCAGGGCGAACCACATTTATTTTATTTTGTTGTCTGTCTGTATGTATCCGGCGCCGACCCGTGTGGCACATTTTACATAGACATCGCGCCCAAAACTCAGACCCCGGAAAAGCGTAAGCAACCTTTGACGCCACTGTTGACATCCATAGGTACATCTACATTTAATCTATACATAGGCGACCATAGCAACATTCATGTGGGTCAGACCAGTAGTGGGATCACCGGTAACGTCTGGTGGCACACTCTGAGATCATTCTTGCAGGCCGCAGGACAAAATGGGTCATGTTATGCATGCACCCTTTTCCCCCAGGACTCATCAGTGTCCGTGCCAGTTCGTCCTCGCTCTCTGACCCAGGTTGAACACCTCTGCGCGTTTATGGCTCTGACAAGGCCCATCAAGGGTGAAGACAGCGTAACCGAGTGGCGTTATGCTAGGCAGCTTCCCCCACCATGCAGTAATCGGTCTAACTCCTCTTTGCGTGCATCCACGCTTGATACCACATACGCAAAGTACCAACCCGTCAGCCATGTGCACCCCAGTCATTTGAGAGGGATGAAACACAGCCTCTGCATCCAGAGAGTTTACCACAAAACGTCTCTTACACCACCTTATTTTTCCCTAGGAACTACTACTGGTTGTACTCGTATCCTACGGAACACATTCAGTTACGGTGCTTACACCGTATTGTCGCATATCCGGTGCTCATGAAAGAATCCTTTCTAACGTAGCATTCCCTGATGTTAAACATATTTCCCTCCAACTAGCGTGGCCCAGTGATGCTGGGTTTAGCGCGCCACAAGATTACGTTTGGTTGTGCGGCGACAAGCTCTATCAAGTTCTGGCTCCCCTCTGGATAGGTACATGCACTCTAGTGGATTTGAATCCAGCAGTCACTGTACTCACGTCCTTAATGCACACGACACATCATTACCCAGAATTCCAACACCCCGACCACCACAAGGTAAAAAGAGATATGACGTCCGCTGGAGCTAAATTCATGGGTGGCCTGTTCCCATGGTGGGGTACAGTAAACAATGCCCATAAAATAGATACTTTACACGTCCGGCTAGAACCTCACTTACGAGACGACGCAAGGCTTCCAGGCATTGCCCCCATTCATAATAGCCTCTAGGAACATGCTCATGCAGCACCAATTCGCTCTTGACCTTTTGTTCGCCTCAAAGGGTGGCCTGTGTCATGTGATCGGTGACTCCTGTTGCACTTACATTCCCGACGCCACCAAGAACATCACTGACACCGTGCTGCATCTCAACGACCTGTTAGCCGACATGAAAGCGGTCATTTTTGGCTTATTAATCAGTTGTACCTGTTTGATTATCCAAATACTGAAGAAGTGCGTTTCCAGCATGGTATCCTCAGCTTTCGTTCAGTATACTGCTATTCCATTACACGACAATCCTTTGCGCCACAGTGAGATAGATCAGCTAGAATCAGAAGAGTCTGATTCCGATTTATCAATATAATCATGTGTGTATCTCCTCTCTTATGCTTACATTATATTGGAGTCTGTCCTCCACAAAAACAGCCAGTTTTCTATGATATATTTGTGATGTGTTTACTTAAACCAGCGATGGAGTGTATTCATTGATGTGTTATATCAGTCTATCCTGTCATTTGTTTTTTTTATTGATCAAGTATGATCAAAAGGGAAGAATGTAGTGGACATTTTTATTATATCCTTATATGCTTAAACCAAATGCTTCTCATAAATGTCATGTGCTGTTTTCTTATTCTTCTTCTCTACTTTGGGTTTATTCCCAAGCCCTTCAAGGCCACTACTGGGAGACTCACACAGTCACACACGAACTTCCCTACTCTGAGAACTGTTATGCTATCTCCCTCTCAAGACCAGGTGTCTAATAGCAATATGTGACTGTGTGAACACAGATTTCTCACATTCCCACTCATTTCCTATATAACCTCTGCTTTTTCATTGTACTACGCACACTCTGGCAGACTATTCTATGCTCTGTCAGACCTGTGTCTATTTTATATCTGTATTATTTATTTGAAGCTTCAAATAAATAACCCAAAAGACAGCTCTGCTCGATTCACCATTTATTTGTTTTGATCACTTTGACTTGTACTCTCCAGCCGTGTTGGGTCCTAGATTTCCATAACAGTACATCAGATTTAAAGGAGATGCCATCCTCCTTGAAGTGGGCAATTCGGCAGAGATAATGCAGACGGCCTTGTAGTCAGCAGGGTCCCCCTCTGGCTGCTGCCCTTAACCGAGGCATCACACCACAGTATCTTCCGTGTGAGAACACAATAAAGCTTTAGACAGTGGAGAGCATGACATAGTTGTGCTGTGTACTCATACTCAACAGTCCAACTTGTTAATATGCTTTAGTAAATATATTAGATGGCTGACTACAACAGTGCGGCTCAAAGCCTCTTGGTGAAGAAGAGAGAGGGCGTTGTCCACGCCCCGTAGCTGTGATATACTGAGCATAGAGCATCTTTTAAACTTCATGTCAATAACCTGCTTAAAAAACTGAGGGTTAGGCTAGGTTTCTTTTTCAGAAACAAGTCCTGTTTCTCGCTTGAGGCCAGGAAAAGGCTAGTCACTGTGACCTTTTTACCTGTGCTGGACTATGGTGATCTGTTGTATATGAATGCACCTGCCAATTACCTGAGCAAATTGGATGCTGCGTATCACAGTGCTCTGAGATTTGTCCCACATTGTAAAGCGCTGACTCATCACTGTACACTGTATACCAAGGCAGGTTTACCATCACTCTCTGTACGGAGGCTCAGTCACTGGTACACGTTTATCTATAAAGCTTTGTTGGGTAAACTCCCGTATTATATCTGCTCTCTGATCACACAGAGTTGCAAGCAGCTATTGTCTGAGGTCACATGATGTAGTCTTGTTAGATGTGCCAAGAGCAAGGACTGTCTTCGGTAAGACAGCTTTTATGTGCGCAGCTCCACTTGCTGGAACAATCTTCAGCAAGAATTGAAACTGAGCAATCTCATTCCTCTGCATGTCTTTAAAGCTAGGCAAAATGAAATGCTTGCTGATTAGAGATGTTAAGATTCACCGATTCGCATCGGTGCACCGGCATAAACGTTCACGATGCGAGTGCACCGGTTGAAAGAGTGCACATCGGCTACAGTTTGGGTTGAACTCGCGATGCATCGATTGCGTAGCGTCTTTGCATCGGTAAAACACCGATTCAAAATCCCCTCATCTTGTCAAAGCTCAGCAGAGACGATCTTTGATATTTGCTTCGCCACTACGGAGGCCGAGAGTCTCAGTTATCAACACACACGGAAGTTGAGGAGAAAGAGAAACACAGCGCACCGAAAAATACCTACAAATCAAACGTTTGGCAATACTTCGGATTGTTCAAGAAAGACGGTGTAATAGTCCTTTATGCTCTATAGCTGACCGCAGGTCATGGAGAGTAATAAGGTATCCGTAGACCTTTGTGTGAGGTATCTTTATTACTTAACAGGTCTACAGCCATGATACATAGATCCGTCCAGAAGCGGGCTTGCATACACACAGTATCACTCCGCAGCCGCACGCCATCAGTAACGTCCTGATGGTATATGTGCGCGGCACTATATACTACAGACGGTCAACTTGAAAAATCGCTCGCAAATTGTTAACGATGCCGAGCCACTTTAAAGTACACACGTAGTACGAGGAACTTAGCGACGCACATAAAGAGGCGACATGGGGTCTGCGGCTGAAAAGAGAAACCTGAAAGTTAGACTATGAGTTAAATCACTCAGTGAGGCGTTCTGTCAGAGAGAGTGGTGTTTAGTTTACAGCAGCCTGTGACGGCCAATAATAATTTAAATGTCTTCCTCACTGTAAGCAGTTATGAAATACCTGTTTGTGAAAGGTTATTTGTATTCTTTATTGTTCCTATAGAACCCACTGCTTTCTGCTCACTGGTGAGTCAGCCTATGAATGAGTGTTCAGCACATCAGTCAGCAGCTGTATGGGCATTGCACTATGCTAGCTGTTATTTGCACATTGTTAATCATGAGCAATGCATCCTTACATTGTTTAACTGTGAGGTGTTATACAATTGTACTGTAGCTACTCTGGAGAGCTTTTAAAGGTACAAAAATAAACGGCATGATGGGATGTGCAGTACCAAATATGTAAAGCACTTTTTTGTTAATGTATGATTTGCTGCATATAAGGAATAAAACAAAAATCCTCTGTCGTACCAAATTGAAGTATCATTATTTTTGCATCGAGTTGAATTGCATCGTATCGCACCGAATCGCATAATGTTAAATCAAATCGTATCGAACTGTATCGCCACAGGGGTGAATCGTATCGTATCGCATTGCCTGGTGTTTCAAATGTATCGTTAATATATCGTATCCTGGCAACGTATCGAGATGCGCATCGCATCGGCCTCAGTGGTGGAGATGCACATCCCTATTGCTGATACAATGGGCACTTGTAAATGTCTATAACTATGTATCCTGTAAATATAATGTATAATGTCCTTTATTGTTTTATGTTTCATGTGGAACCTATATGCTGCAGGTCTCCCTTGAAAAAGAGATCTATGATCTCAATGGGACCAATCTGAATAAATAAAGGTTTGAAATGAAAATGAAATGAAATAGACACGGCCTGGAGTGAGCTATTGCTTAAGTATACTTTATGAAAACTACTTTATTTAAACTAAATAACTTTTAGGTATTTCTGCAATATATAAAAAATGTTGTGAACATTTATACATTTATTTAACATTTAAGAGATGTTTTATAATAAGATTTACATGCAATAAAATTATGTATATTTGATGTGTTTTTACATAGAATTCAATGTCATTTAACATTCAAGACAATTAAACAATGGAATGATCCTTTAAACATTTCTCATTAAACCAATTTACAGAATAAAACCTTTATTTATTCTTAATAAAAGTAATTTACTGTATTTTTATGGTAATTACATTTAATATAGAAAAACAAGAAAGGTCTGTGAAATAATACAGTGAATTTCTGTGAAAAACGTGTTGAAAGTGTGAGGACCCAGACAGAAGGACCCAGGAGACAAAGTGAAGACATCACATCAGCTTCATTGTTTTCATTTATTGTCAGCGTGAAGCAAATAGTGATTCAGTTTGACTTTAAAACGTAGACATTATCCCACTGCGTGGATCTGTTTCCATCTTAAAGTGATGAGTGATTACATGTGATCGATACCAGCTGAGGACACGTTGCTGTCCTGCAGAACTACTGCACAGGACGGACCTTCATGCTGATGGATTTCAGGGAGTAGTTGTGACCCTTCCAAGTGTACCAGTTCACTCCTATAGCAAAAATAGTGTGATCAGCCCCCCAAAGATATACCCCGTTCGGATTTGCGTGGTGACAATGGTTGTACCAGAACCCCCCCAGGTAGGTTCTGGCACAGTTAGAAGGCGAAGAGTCCTGGTCTTTGTCGAAGGTGGAGAACTTCTGTCCGTTATGATGACTCATGGAGTCTCCTGCAGAAACACAACAAGTGTATAATCAGAATATTATAATGCAACTAACACAGGGATGAAGTATCTCTGTGTTGGTCCCTGAAGGCAGTAACATTAGGCTATGAAGGAAGTACAGCACGGTCCCTTTGGGTAATGTTCTCTTTGTCAATCAGTCATTAGCCTAAGGACAGCCCAGATCATTCATTGTTAAAGAGATAGGAAGGGATACCTCCAGCTGTGTGATATACACAGTGGCGTTTTTATATGTACAAAAGTGGTGGGGCACAAAGAACTCAGATGTCTAGAAGCTTCTGCAGTGAGGTTCATGGCTGCTGAGACTCTGACTCTTCAGGTTTACAAATATTATATTTTGACCTAAATCAAAATATAATATCATTTTCAAAAGCCTCTTTAGTCTGATGCTTCAATTAATTTTAAACAGACAGAAGGATACCCAAACAATGTAATGTTATCATTTAAATATTGAATTGTTCTCTCTTAGTAAGATCCCATTTTCAATAACATGGTGGTCTCACCTCGACTTGAAGATGAAGTCCATTTGCCTATCCTTCTGGACAAACATCTCTATTACCTTTTGTAAAAGTCCTCCTTATCTTCCTGTAGTTTAAAAAGTCTATCATAAATCTAATCTAATCGATAGATTTATGATTCGAAAATTATAAAAGTAGGGTAGACATGTGGATATTATCCGGCTGAACACGTGCATTTATCTAACAGGTTTGTTTCCCACAGATCTTACTTTGAGCTATTTTCTAAAATCCTATGGAGAAATCTCGTTGCTTTCTGTCGAGGGAAGCCATGCACAGCTTACTTCCTGGTTTTAGGACGCCTCACTGCAGCTCTCTCGTCTCCTCTTCACACACCACACTTTTCGCGGCACACGTACTTACAGCCAATCAGCTCTGAATTATGTGAGATGGCGTATGGTGGGGATGGCAGCTCTATGCCCCTATGGTCATTATTTTGTTGCCACACACATTAAATAGGAAAATACTCTGAGCATGCGCAGTGTAGTTTTTACAGTCACCGTTCACTTAGACAGGGAGAGGGAGGGGCAGGATCGGGTTTTGTCCCACATGGCTCTAAACAGCTCAACAGGCACACACTGTAGACACTAATGAGAAGAACACAGACTAAAACAGCAATGAGACGAATCAGATGATTAAACATGATCTTAAAATATATTTAATATATTTTTTAATTTATTTTTTGCATTTTTTTGGTAATCATTATTTTTAATACTTTCTGCTCACACTAGGTGGGGCTGTTCCCCACCTGCCCCTAATGACCAGTCGCCACTGGATATACCAACCCAGTCTCACAAAAAAAAACGGTCCACCACGTAGGACGTAGTATTTCTACGATAACGCCTCTGAAATTGTAAGATCCCTACGTTTTTTTTCACCATTCATTCCAATGGCTGGCGTCTATGTCACGTGATCTTCACATTTCTCCCTGCAGAAAAAAAAAACATGGCCGAACTTCATTTTATTCTCGGTGTAAAATGCCTATTTTAAGGTTAGTTTGGCCATTAAAATGCCCTTTGATATGAGTTGTTATTTCAGATTATGTGTGCAGTGGATGTACATGATCTTTAGTTTGCTAGTTATTATGAAGATTACTTCAGAAAATGGTGTCTATACAACGTTTTCATTGTTACCAAGGTGGTTGCTAGGGACGCTGCTATCGATATTATTTCTGTTATGTTGTGTAACTGTTTAATGGTGTTATCTTTATTGCTACCCCCTTCCCCGTCAATGTATAGTGTTGGTCCACAGCGCAAACGTATTAGTTTAACAAAATCCGCATCTAAAATGGTGCAGAAACGTTATTTTCCCCTGTACAATTCCAGTCTCACATCTCACAGCACATCGTCATTAACAAATACCGGAAACAGACCGAAAACACTTTATTCCGAGTGTACTTGCTTTTCTCTTTGAAAGTCATCACATACCGGCATTGTAATACACGGTTCGGCTGCATTAAATATTACATATCTGCCGTAGTTCTGTATTTATAGAGCCCTGATGAGAAGACAAACATGAGGAACTGAAAACGTGACGTGGATCATAAATATATCAGCCATTAAACAACATCTTACATTTCTTTTCACACAATGCGTCTCCTTGCAGTATCAACACTAATTCGGCGGACTTTTATATTTGATCCAATCGGTAGATAGGCTGTATTTACACCATAAAGGTGCACAGCTGATATAAAGGGACACCTGGTGGTTAAAGCACGTTATTGAATTTCATTATTTTTATTATTAGATATTAATAGAATCCCTATAAAGTATGTTCATTACTCGTTATTCTCTACTAATAGTTAAGTAAAGACTGTATATAATGACTATTTTGCACATCCCTTTCAAGATTTCAAGATTTTCTAAGGTTTATTGACATATCATATAGGCCTACACAACTGTGGTGTAGTTCTGCACTGAATGAAAAACTTGGGTCGCAGGTTCCTCAATAGTGCATTACAAGACATCTATCAATATTTGTGCATACCTCCAGCAATGTTAACTATGTTGAAGCACTTATTTTAACTGATATTATACATATGTATTATACTCTTATAAGATGTATGTAGATAGTATAAGAAATGTGCAGAATATGACAATTTAATGGTGGAGGTACACATATTGAAAGATGTCTTGTGATGCACTGTTGAGGAACCTGTGACCAAAGTATTTCATCTCCACCCTTGTCAGGTATTGAACAATCAATAAATAAAGAACACAGAATTATTAAATATAAAACACAGAATTTGTGTGATTATACTAAATGATTTACAAATAAACACCACTGCATATTTACAACTATACACATGCTGATGTAACGCAAATGTTTCCAACTTGGGATCAATAAAGTATATCGTGTGCCTCTGAACCTTGACAAGTGCATGTTTCAGGCTCATCAATGAACAACAGGGGTCACAGACATAAGACCAGCTGTTAAATAAAGCTCTTCTGACCTTAGCTGTTGTGTGGGTATTAATGCTGCCCATTATGGGCACAAGCAATTTTCACCCATTTATTAATTATATGTTTTAAATTTGAGTGTTTCCTGTCCCCTAAACCTCCAGGGATGTACACAGTTTAATACTGGCAATTTCTTATTATGGGAAATATGAAAACGTCTTTTAAAACTACAACTCCCAGTAGAGACGTGCCATAGAGAACATGTTGCGAAACAGAATAGCCAGCATGTGTAGTTCTGGGGACGGGGTGGGGGAGGGGGGGACGCGGTGGACCCGTTCAAATCCAGTTTTGGACAGTCTGCCGTGGTTCCATCCCATTTCAAGTGCTGTTCGACGCTCTGCACACTCTCCAATCACAGAGCTTGAGGACTATCACGGGGTTTGTCAAGCGAAGCGGAGAGAATACTTACTTCCGGGTGTAATATTCTGTAAAGCAAATGAGCTGCTCCGACCCTCGGTCCTGACGGACTCCAACTTGTGTTTATTAATCAAACAAATAAATAAACACAAGGATAATGATGTGTTATTGTTGAGTAAATGGAGAATTGCACAGGGGAAAATAACGTATCTATTGTGGTGATTGACATTATTCACCCACGGATCTATGGGTTAGGGTATTGTTCTGCATGGACATTTTAGTGAGCCGGACTTCCTGTCTCCGCCGGTCTTCGCTTCCGGGGCATGAAGTTGTTTACATGTGTTTTGAGATGCTAAATAAAAGTCTAGCTTGTACCTTTGATAGCCCGCCTCCGACTCCCGTCTCTCGGCACCACACTATGCCACCATTTTAGATGTGGATTTTGTTAAACTAATACGTTTGCACTGTGGACCAACACTATACACTGACCGGGAAGGGGGTAGCAATAAAGATAACACCATTTTACCCAACATAACAGAAATAATATCGATAGCAGCGTCCCTAGCAACCACCTTGGTAACAATGAAAACGTTGTATAGACACCATTTCTTGAAGTAATCTTCGTAATAACTAGCAAACTAAAGATCATGTACATCCACTGCACACATAATCTGAAATAACAACTCATATTTCTCGCATCAAATGACATCAAAGGGCATTTTAATCGCCAAACTAACCTTTAAATAGGCATTTTACACCGAGAATAAAACGAATGTTGGCCATGTTTTTTTTTTCTGCAGGGAGAAATGTGAAAATCACGTGACATAGACGACAGCCATTGGAATGAATGGTGACAAAAAACGTAGGCATTTTACAATTTCAGAGGCGTTATCGTAGAAATACTACGTCCTACGTTGTGGACCAACGTAATTATTACACGTTTTTTTATGAGACTGGGTTGGATATACAGAAGAACGTCATGGGCATATAGCCACAGCTCCTGATCTGCTGTCGTTACCCCCTTATCTCTCTCTGATGTCTGAAGCCAGTCCTACGTGTGAGAGCGTCTCCTGAACATCAGAAAGACATCAAGCACGTCCTGCTGTTCCTCACCTGCCCCTCGATCAGTGAATCCAGAAACATGCAAAGTGAACCCGGAGGCCTCGGGGTCCACGGAGAACGAGGAGTACCGAGAGAACACTTTGACGCCTTCAAAGTCCTCCATGTCCACCAGCAGCTCGTACTTCTTCCTCAGAGTCAGGTGGGAGAGAGTCTCCAGACCTGCAGACAAACAGACACCATGACCGCTAGGAAACCGAGAGTTTGATCAAGTCAGGACCTCCGGTTCGTCTTCATCTCTCACCGAGCCAGTATTCTCCGACGGCATTACCAAAGCCCGTCTTGTACTGATCCCAGGGCCGGTAGAAGTTCACGGAGCCGTCCAGCCTCCTCTGGAACACCTGGGGGAAATACTAAATCTCTCAGCAAATATAATGGACCATGGAAAAAGAGCATAACAGAGTCTAACCAGCCTCTACGGGGAACAGGAGCCACCAGTAGATCTAAGGTGGAGCCTCTGGTTTCTCACTGCCATTCACCGAATGCATCCAGGAGCTAACCTGACTAGCATGGTTTAGCTAACACACTTCAAGTGTCCCTCTCTAGATAGATTTATCAAACTGTAGATTTTAAAGATTGGACTAAATACTTTACTTGTTTTATCCTGCACAAAGATACTGTACGTATTGTTGAGATCTTCATATTAGGTTGAATAATTAAAACGAAAGTTAGTTATAATCAAATATAGTCAATTATATTCGTGTATAACCCACAATGCAAATGTTTCATATTTTATGATTTTCAATATTTACAGTATAAACAAAGTGGTTTGTTAAGTTGAGTGTGAGGCCTGTAATGGTTTATGGGTGTCACTGATAAGAGGAGAGACAGTTTCTTCCCTCTCCCCTCACAGCAGTACACAGGGAGGGGGGCTCCTGACTTAAGGAGAAATACACTGAGGCCCAACAAGGTGGTTATGTCATAGCCGAGAATAATATTTTGCAAGTCCTGCAGAGGTCATGTCCTTTTTACACAAACATGGGAAGGTGTGTCTTATGCCATAGCCATAGAATATGTCTGGTCATGTCCAGTCCTGTACATCAGAGGCCATGCCCAGTTTCACATTGGACATGATCACAGCACGATAGGTTTAGTATGATTATAATGTGGTAACGAGAGAAGGTAAAAACCCTGTATTAGTTTGGACCTAATTCTCTTCAAATAAACTGATCCCACCTTTTGGACTGGGACAACAAGACACCTGTGCTCTCCTCTCCTGCTTCAAAGGTGAGACTGCACCCTGCCACACTCACACTCAGGCAGGAACACACCTCATCACTGATATCAGAATCCTTCGGGATCCCTTCAACACACTCAGAGAGTCGTCTGAACTGAAGCAGCAGTTCATTGAACCTGGTTCTTCAGGAGTCAGTAGAGGTGAGATCTTGCTGACGTTGGTGGATCTGAGCCGAGCAGTAAACTTACACAGACTCAATAACTTCGGTCAGGTCAGTTAGTAGGTCAGAGTCATTTGTAATAAATTATCAGTTCCTCCCGACTCTAACAGTATATTTCATCTCTGCTGTCTGACCGGGTTCAGTTCACAGATAACTGGGGCCAGGTTTAGCTTTGGAGTTCAGGTACTCACCGTCCACCGTCCTTCCAGTGAGTCCATGTCACAGTACACCTACACACACACACACACACACACACACACACACACACACACACACACACACACACACACACACACACACACACACACACACACACACACACACACACACACACACACGCACACGCACACGCACGCGCACACACACACACACACACACACACACACACACACACACACACACACACACACACACACACACACACACGCTCATTAGCACATCCTATCCATTTGATCAGTGAGATATAGCGTTGTATGAAGTCTCTCGGAGGATGTACCTGGACGGCAGAGGTGGATCCGATGGGGTAGATGGTGTAAACTCCACTCGGTCGGGTGTTGTCGTTGTTGTAGATGTCGCTGCAGTCCAATGGGAGGACGAGAGACGTGCCGCTGTCCAATAGCAGAGCCAGGAGGACGAGGACGACTGAGACCAGCTGGACAGAGGACATGTTGAGTCAAAAATTGATTTCTGAGACAAATAACTGAATTCTGACTTTGATCTCAGAACTAAAAAACCCCACTGATGGTCGGATCTAAAACAAAATGCTCTAATCCTCTTCCACACAGGTGAGGTAACAACGTACATTTTATCCTCATATGTAATCACACCATATGAAGAATATTATAATTTATAAAACGGACAAGTCAAATCAAGCAATCTGATTGGTTCTTAGCCGTGATATACTGAGCGTATACCACGGGTAGAATTGTAAGTTACTTTTCACATCAAGTCAGTATCCCTCCGCGTCTGAGAAAAACAGTATACCGTTGGGCTGAAAAGCAAACTGCCTGCAGTTTGCTTTTCATACTGGAACAAGAAAGCAGCGGAGAAGTAACGGGGCAGAAACCCTCCTTTTTACGCAGCGGTCCAGACATAGACATCAAACGGCAAAACATACAGTGGGCAGTTACTTTGGCATTAGGGCAGGGATATCTAGATACTTTCCATGGTTTGACATAATGAGTTGTGCTACTTTTAAAGCAAGTAACGATGTTTTCAAATCTGTAATCAAAGAGGTCCGCAAAAACACTATCGGCCAATCAGATTGCTTGATTTGACTTGTCAGTTTTATAAATATATTTACATTTCTTCCGTTACGGAACAAACTTACAAAGCAATGGCATAAGATGGAAACATTTAAGATTAACTTGGACCTCCGGGGGGGTCTTACTATGGAAGAGTGGATTGAGGAGTGCCTATCTCCAGAAAGCACCTAAACGACGACATGCAGAGCGACGTGAAGAGCAGGTAGACCAACTGAAAAAGTAGCACCATTCAAAAGCTTTCTGATGCGGGTCTTGAAACAAAGCAGAGAAATTATGACCGTTAGTGGCCACAGGTGCGAAAGCTCTCTCTCGAGCTACTGTAAGCCGAATCTCGGGGACCGGAGAAAGTGGAGCAATATTCTCACCACGCCGAGCAACAGCCAGAACAACCTCAACAAGTGACCACGTAAGCCATGCTACTGATGCTGGACAGGTTTTCAGTGGGTGCACAATAAACGGCAACATACAAATGAATGTAAATAAATAGCCAAATAATGGATCAACGCTCTCTGTCTAATATGTTCGCTAGCTGTTAGTGTTGTTGCATAGCAACCACGTCGCACTATGTTTCGCGCAGAAGGCAACGGAGGGACTATTTTATTTTGAACATCATTATTTACGAATAAAAACTATTTAAATTAGAGTGTGTATTTTTTTCCCATATTGCCACACTTGGTAACCGTTTGATAAGGGGGGTTGTCGTGAGCTATTGCTTAAATATATAGCAAGTATACAGAAGAGGACCAGGGCCACATCTAAAACAATATTTTCACATCGGACCAAAAGTGATATCTCTTTTTTCAGACTTTAATCTCAGAACAAGAAAATGAATCCACTTTTTGTCAGATATAAAAAAAGATATCACAATTATCCTCTTCGATACAATGAATACAAGGTTATAAAGCAAGTTCATCAACAACTGTACCTTAGGTCATTTAGCTGAAAGCAGGACTTTGAATCATAACAGAGTAGTTGAAATGTGAAATGGTCCTCACCTTCATGGTCATGTTTCTGCTGCAGTGATCTGAAGGAGGTCTCCCGCAGTGTGTCCACTCTGCCTTCCTGTCTTCTTTATGTTGAACACATCACTGAGCAGCTGCTGTTTCTCACCGATGAACTCCGGCCCAGAGGACGATGCCCTGACGTCATCACCCTCGCACATTGGTCATATGTTTACAGAAAACGATATGTATGTGTCTGCGATCAGGAGTCGCAGCACCGCCCGACCCGTCCTGCACCACGGAGCCCTTTCTTAAACCATGCTAGATGTGTGTGTGCATAAAGCTGAGCTCTGCTCATGATATCACTGAACGTGGTTGTGATCAAATTGTTTACCGTGAGATCTACTGCATACTTTTGGCCATAATCTCGCAGCCCTACAAATGAGCTGAGGTTTCCACACACACACTTTCAACTACTCTAAAACGCCCGACCATTACAAAGCACGTTTTGTGTATGTATAAATCATTTTAGATGGAAACTAATTCAAGTTTAATGATGCTACCCACCCCGAACCTCCACCCCACATATCACATGCCATGTATTCAAGGTTATTAAATAACATCTTTTCTTTTTTTTAAAAGTATAATTTCACCACTCATCACGTTCGCAAACTGTGAAAACAGAAGTTATTTTTAAATATTAGTCTTAGAGTATATAATGTATGTAAGATTTAGAATTTTTAGATTTGAAGAAAAAAGTAATACAATTCTTTTTCGTATTCTTTTTCTCGACCAAATGAATTGCCTCTTTGAGGGCCTTATGAAGCTGAACAGACGGAGAATTGTTGACACTTGTCGGGTCAGGTGTAAATATATTTCTATCCGGGGTTTCATAATTGGCGAACACAAAATGGCTCTATAGCGCCCCCTAACAAGCAGCGTTTGGTTGTGCTTTCACCTACAAGTCTGAAACTCGGTAGAGATATGTAGCATGACGGGACGCACAAAAAGGTCAGCGCGAGGCATATCGTAAACTCTCGGAAGACGGACATCTTTTTTTGAATCTTCAACTTTTGCGCAGAAACTATTAACTCATACAGTTTTAATCCGATTGACTCCATTTTCAGCCAGTACCATCAGAGGACTTGGCGAAAAACAAAACGTACCTATTAGTTTTCGGCGATATCGATATGATCTTGCCGTGGAGTGGCGCTGAATAAATATCTCACGCCAAGAAACAGGAAGTCGCTGTCACTCGACCGTGTAGACTCGTAACATTACCAGATCTCCCATGGTTGATCAGAGTCTCGCCCTGAAGACAGCTGCATGACCAAAGTCACTCATCTACATAGCGCCCCCTGCTGGGACCAGGAAGTAACAACTTTTGGAATCAACGCTATAACTCGCCTCTACATGGTCAAAAGCTTTCAAAACATCACACAATCTGATCAGGACCATGCCCTGCATACATCGATAGCTGTTTTCAGTCACAGGTCATTTTGTTGAAGTTCTATGGATTTCTGAAATGTTGATTGTAGGCAGTGTTAAGATTTGGAGACTTGGACCGCATGGAAAGCACACAGAGGGTTGAAATGTCAGTTCTTAACAGGAGACTACATGTAGATGAGCTACGGTGAATGTTGTGCTCATAGGTGACTTGAATTTCTATGCATTTCTGAAAGATTGTGTTCTCTCTCTTGCTGCATTCACTTGATTTGTGATCATTTCTGTTTGTGAACACACTGTAAAAAGTCTGGCAGCTGTGCTTCCAAACAATTACCACCAAATTACAGTGAAATACCCTAATTACAATAATGTGAAAAAAACGTAAATTCACAGTAAATATAATGTATTTCCTTTACAGAGAAACACTGTTATTTCACAGGTTTCTTCCCTTATTTATTACGGACATCATTTAGAGTTAAGCATTTTCCTAAATTATTCATTTCAAACGCCTTCAATATATTAACGCACTAAAAACTCAGCAGAGAGACCCTGTTATTTCACAGAAGACCAAACGGCTTCAATAAAGTGCTAACACTTGCTCAAGGTTGTAAAATAACAGTTTTATTTTGGAAGCAAGTGCTGTAAACAGCTCAAACAGATTCCATCATTTCAAACTTTAGCTCGCACCTTAAATGAAACACAACTTTGAATATGTAAACTACTGTGTGTGTGTGTGTGTGTGTGTGTGTGTGTGTGTGTGTGTGTGTGTGTGTGTGTGTGTGTGTGTGTGTGTGTGTGTGTGTGTGTGTGCGTGCGTGCGCGTGCGTGTGTGTGTGTGTGTGTGTGTGTGTGTGTGTGTGTGTGTGTGTGTGTGTGTGTGTGTGTGTGTGTGTGTGTGTGTGTGTGTGTGTGTGTGTGTGTGTGTGTGTGTGTGTGTGTGTGTGTGTGTGTGTGTGTGTGTGTGTGTGTCAAAACATACCACACCACTAAAGTTCAATGACAAGTTGGCAGTAATCAGCTGGATCCTTGGGGTGGAACAACACACAGAAAGGACACTATGACTCACTGGAAAGTCCTTAGAAGCAGGATGACCATTGCTTTCAACAAACTTAATTTAAATAGTCTGTACCGATATTTGCCACTATTACACATTTGAGAAATGTGAACAGATTACAGTCAGCTTTGAGAGTGCTAGTTGTTAAATGTTTAGAAATAAAATGCCCCGTCAGAAAATGTTGAATCACCAACAGAAGGAAGACATGTGTGGTACGGTGGGTCAGGTGCCCCGTGCCCAGGTGGGCTATCTCGCTGGGGCCTTTCTGCGTGGAGTTTGTTGTCCCCGTGCACCTGAGGCGTGACCGGGAAGACGGGGGTGCACAGGTCAATAAAACACTATTTTATTTTTAAATCTCAAAGTTTTGTTTTGAGTGTTCAGATGCCATGTATGAACAAAGTCAAGGATCCTTATGACAAAAAGTTTAAATTAGCTACATATTTTTTAGCGAGAAATTGTAAATCGGTCAAATGTAACCGCGAAGACGACAGGAGGGCGTGAAGGTAGAACTAAACATTTTCAGTTTTTCCCCGTTAAGATTCCGCGTACCCCAACTTTTTCCAAAGTTAACGGCTAGTCAAAGTTCGACTATTTATTTGACAGCACTAGTGTGTAAGCCGTGGGTCACGAAGGAACTAAAGAGTGTTATAAATAGAAAGAAACGTATCTTTTATTCTGGAAACAGTCAGGACAAAAAGGAAATGAACAGAGAATTAAGAAATGAGATAAGAAAAGCTAAAATAGCTTATAGGGAAAAGGTGGAACTCAAATACAGCAGTGGAGATCTCCAGGAAGCCTGGAGGGGAATCAAATCAATGTCCTCCATCTCCCACGGTAACAACAATGACAGGGCTAGGAATACCATGAACATCGAGGGAACACATGAGCCAGACCTCCCAATGCTTTGAACACTTTTTATTCTCGATTCGAGAAAAATGATTTCTCCATAAACACCTCAACCCTCAGAGAGTCTCTCTCCCCTCTCAGACACATTGAACAGGATGATGTTAGGAATCTCTTCAGACGAGTCAATATTAGGAAGGCCCAGGTCCCGACCATATCTGTGGGCGTACACTACGCTAGAATGCCAGCGAACTCTGTGGTGCTTTCCAGCATATCTTCCAATTGTCACTTGAGAATAGCCAAATTCCTGATATGTGGAAATCCTCCACTGTAATTCCCGTCCCTAAGAAGCCTCGTCCTAAAGTCCTAAAGGACTTCAGACCGGTAGCTTTAACGTCATTGGTAATGAAAATGTTTGAAACAATGGTTAAAGGCCTTGTGATGTCATAAGGAGGCGAACTTGATCCTCTCCAAAGTGCGCATCAGGCAGAGAGGCGGAGAGGAGGCAAAGCTTCTTATACTGCACACCCTCCACAAACACCTTGAAAGCCTCGAGCCCACGCCAGGCTTTTGTTTGCTGACTTTTCTTCAGCATTGAACACAATGCAGCCGCACCTCCTGGAGCCTATGACGTCATTTTAAACTGCCGATAACTTGTTTTATGGAATTTAAACCTTCTAGCAGTAGCAACAGCTACCTGGTTCCACTCTCTGAAGACACCGCCCTCTTGCCCTCCTTAGGGCTCAGACTCAGAGGGTGCTCTTGCTGATCTCATTTCCTGGTGCGACGACAGTTCTCTGGATTTAAATGTCTCTAAAAACCAGGAACTGATCATCGATGTTAGACGTTCCTAAGGAATGCATCGTACACAATGACAAGGTAGAAATTGTCACATCATACAAATACTTGGGCACCATTTTGAAGACCACCTCACATTTGATGTGAATACTGAGTGTGTTGTGAAGCGGGGTCCACAGAGGATGCACCTTCTTCGCAAACTGAACTCTTTCTCTGTCAGGCCGTTCATGCTTTGTGGTTTTTACCAAGCATTCATTGAGAGCCGTATTTGTTTTTCTCTTATCTGCTGGTTCCATAGCCTCACGCTGAAAGACAGGAACAGCCTGAGCAGCACGTTAAGACCTGCTCCAAGAACATCGGCGTGAGACAGAGAGACTGAAACTCCTTCTGTACCCAGCAGATTCTGCAGAAAGCAGAGAGCATTCTGAACTCTCCAGGTCGCGTTCTCTCCAGGTCGCGTTCTCTCCAGCTCATGTTCTCTCCAGGTCGCGTTCTCTCCAGGTCGCGTTCTCTCCAGGTCGCGTTCTCTCCAGCTCATGTTCTCTCCAGGTCGCGTTCTCTCCAGGTCGCGTTCTCTCCAGCTCATGTTCTCTCCAGGTCGCGTTCTCTCCAGGTCGCGTTCTCTCCAGGTCGCGTTCTCTCCAGGTCGCGTTCTCTCCAGGTCGTGAACTCTCCAGGTCGCGTTCTCTCTAGGTCGCGTTCTCTCCAGGTCGCATTCTTTCACATGAATCTCGTCTGTTGCCTTCAGAGCGAAGATGTGCTCTACCTGCTCAAAGGACTAATCGCTTTTCTAAAACACTCATCCCTTCTGCACTCAAACTTTTAAATTCTTGAAAAGGCTTTTAACTTGATTATTTATTTATTATTGTGATGCTTTGAACTATTTATGGTGTAAATTGGAATGAACCTCATCTGTGCTCCCGGTGTGTCTGTGTGTTCTGCCTGTGTTCATGACCAACTGCCCCTCGCGGGATTAATAAAGTTGTTGATTGATTGATGTGAGTTATACTCCCATCAGATTTAAGGGAGATGCCATCCTCCTTGAAGTGGGTAATTCGGCAGAGATAATGCAGACGGCCTTGTAGTCAGCAGGGTCCCCCTCTGGCTGCTGCCCTTAACCGAGGCATCACACCACAGTATCTTCCGTGTGAGAACACAATAAAGCTTTAGACAGTGGAGAGCATGACATAGTTGTGCTGTGTACTCATACTCAACAGCCCAACTTGTTAATATGCTTTAGTAAATATATTAGATGGCTGACTACAACAGTGCGGCTCAATGCCTCTTGGTGAAGAAGAGAGAGGGGGTTGTCCACGCCCCGTAGCTGTGATATACTGAGCATAGACACGGCCTGGCGTGAGCTATTGCTTAAGTATACTTTATGAAAACTACTTTATTTAAACTAAATAACTTTTAGGTATTTCTGCAATATATAAAAAATGTTGTGAACATGTATACATTTATTTAACATTTAAGAGATGTTTTATAATACGATTTACATGCAGTACAATTATGTTTATTTGATGTGTTTTTACATATAATTCAATGTCATTTAACATTAAAGACAATTAAACAATGGAATGATCCTTTAAACATTTCTCATTAAACCAATTTACAGAATAAAACCTTTATTTATTCTTAATAAAAGTAATTTACTGTATTTTTATGGTAATTACATTTCATATAGAAAAACAAGAAAGGTCTGTGAAATAATACAGTGAATTTCTGTGAAAAACGTGTTGAAAGTGTGAGGACCCAGACAGAAGGACCCAGGAGACAAAGTGAAGACATCACATCAGCTTCATTGTTTTCATTTATTGTCAGCGTGAAGCAAATAGTGATTCAGTTTGACTTTAAAACGTAGACATTATCCCACTGCGTGGATCTGTTTCCATCTTAAAGTGATGAGTGATTACATGTGATCGATACCAGCTGAGGACACGTTGCTGTCCTGCAGAACTACTGCACAGGACGGACCTTCATGCTGATGGATTTCAGGGAGTAGTTGTGACCCTTCCAAGTGTACCAGTTCACTCCTATACCATAAATAGTGCGATCAGCCCCCCAAATATAAACCCCGTTCGGATTTGCGTGGTGACAATCCTTGTACCAGAACCCCCCCAGGAAGGATCTGGCACAGTTAGTATTCCAAGAGTCCTGGTCTTTGTCGAAGGTGGAGAACTTCTGTCCGTTATGATAACTCATGGAGTCTCCTGCAGAAACACAACAAGTGTATAATCAGAATATTATAATGCAACTAACACAGGGATGAAGTATCTCTGTGTTGGTCCCTGAAGGCAGTAACATTAGGCTATGAAGGAACTACAGCACGGTCCCTTTGGGTAATGTTCTCTTTGTCAATCAGTCATTAGTCTAAGGACAGCCCAGATCATTCATTGCTAAAGAGATAGGAAGGGATACCTCCAGCTGTGTGATATACAGAAGAACGTCATGGGCATATAGCCACAGCTCCTGATCTGCTGTCGTTACCCCCTTATCTCTCTCTGATGTCTGAAGCCAGTCCTACGTGTGAGAGCGTCTCCTGAACATCAGAAAGACATCAAGCACGTCCTGCTGTTCCTCACCTGCCCCTCCATCAGTGAATCCAGAAACATGCAAAGTGAACCCGGAGGCCTCGGGGTCCACGGAGAACGAGGAGAACCGAGCGAACACTTTGCCGCCTTCAAAGTCCTCCATGCCCACCAGCAGCTCGTACTTCTTCCTCAGAGTCAGGTGGGAGAGAGTCTCCAGACCTGCAGACAAATGAAGTTCATACGTTAACTTAGGTTCAGGAGCTTGGCCACGCCTCGACCCCACCTCCAATCACACCTTAGTCTACTTATATCAGACCAAACATCCAGCCATCGCTTGTTTCTCCCTTCCACCAATACAGTTCCCTTCCTGCCTCATGCTTAGCCAAACCCCTTCATCCATCCACCCATCGATCCCCTTCATCGCTCCCTTCCCTCACCCCTTCATCCATCCACCCATCGATCCCCTTCATCGCTCCCTTCCCTCACCCCTTCATCCATCCACCCATCGATCCCCTTCATCCCTCCCTTCCCTCACCCCTTCATCCATCCACCCATCGATCCCCTTCATCCCTCCCTTCCCTCACCCCTTCATCCATCCACCCATCGATCCCCTTCATCCCTCCCTTCCCTCACCCCTCCACCCATCCACCCATTGATCCCCTTCATCCCTCCCTTCCCTCACCCCTTCATCCATCCACCCATCGATCCCCTTCATCCCTCCCTTCCCTCACCCCTTCATCCATCCACCCATCGATCCCCTTCATCCCTCCCTTCCCTCACCCCTCCACCCATCCACCCATTGATCCCCTTCATCCCTCCCTTCCCTCACCCCTTCATCCATCCACCCATCGATCCCCTTGATCCCTCCCTTCCCTCACCCCTTCATCCCTCCCTTCCCTCATCCCTTCATCCCCCCATCCCTTATCCAGAGTAATACAATTAGGTTTTTTCTTTAGAACAAGTCCGAGGCCAGACAGAGACTGGTGTCAGCAGCCTTTCTGTCCGTGCTGGATTATGGAGATGTGGTTTGTATGAATGCATCTTCTCAATGCCCTCATTCGCTGGATACCGTCTACCACGGTGCACTGAGGTTCATCACACACTTCAAAACCTTGACGCACCACTGCAACCTGTACGCTCACGTTGGACGTCTTCCCTGACCAGGCGTCGACTGAAACTCTGGCACATCCTTATATATGAGGCTATTGTTGGTGCTCTTCGTCGCTATCTAAGGATCTACATAAACCGGAAACCCACAGGATCTTAAGGTCTTCGCTCCGAGGACTTTTTCCTTTGAACTGAACCAAAAGTCCGAACTGAACTGGGGAAGAGGTTCAGTACGGAGAGCTGGTCTCATTAAACAGACTCAAAGCTACTCTAACTGACCTTGAAGCCGCTGTGTGTTTTCAAATTGTCTGTAACTTTGCTGTTACCATTCTTGGGCCAGGACTCAATGAGACCTGTCCCGGTTAATACAGGTCCAATAAAAGAATACAATTATCCTCATCCCAACATCCCTTGATCCCTCCCTCCCTCCCTCCCTCCCTGCCCTTATCCCTTATCTCCTCATCCCAACATCCCTTGATCCCTCCCTCCCTCCCTCCCTCCCTGCCCTTATCCCTTATCTCCTCATCCCAACATCCCTTGATCCCTCCCTCCCTCCCTCCCTTCCCTTATCCCTTATCTCCTCATCCCAACATCCCTTGATCCCTCTCCTCTCTCCCTCCCTCCCTCCCTTCCCTTATCCCTTATCTTCTCATCCCAACATCCCTTGATCCCTCTCCTCCCTCCCTTCCTCCCTCCTTCCCTTCCCTTATCCCTTATCTCCTCATCCCAACATCCCTTGATCCCTCTCCTCTCTCCCTCCCTCCCTCCCTCCCTCCCTCCCTTCCCTTATCCCTTATCTTCTCATCCCAACATCCCTTGATCCCTCTCCTCCCTCCCTCCCTCCCTCCCTCCCTTCCCTTATCCCTTATCTCCTCATCCCAACATCCCTTGATCCCTCTCCTCCCTCCCTCCCTCTCTTCACTTATCCCTTATCTCCTCATCCCAAAACATCCCTTGATCCCTCTCTTCCCTTCCTTCCTTCCTTCCTTCCTTCCTTCCTCCCTCCCTCCCTTCCCTTATCTCCTCATCCCAACTTCCCCTCATCTCCTCTACCTGTCTCCATCTGTGTTCAACTTGTGTATATTTTAAGCATCTCATTCTAGGAACCGTTTGGGGGCCGTAATCAGCCATTTGTCATCATCATCTCATCCCCTCTCAATATCAATTCATTGTTCCTTCTTTTATTAAACCTACGAACATCATACTGTTGTGGCCCTGCAGACAAACAGACACCACGACCGCTAGGAAACCGAGAGTTTGATCAAGTCAGGACCTCCGGTTCGTCTTCATCTCTCACTGAGCCAGTATTCTCCGACGGCATTACCAAAGCCTGTCTTGTAGTCATACCAGGGCCGGTAGAAGTTCACGGAGCCGTCCAGCCTCCTCTGGAACACCTGGGGGAAATACTAAATCTCTCAGCAAATATAATGGACATTTCCAGTCCATGGAAAAAGAGCATAACAGAGTCTAACCAGCCTCTACGGGGAACAGGAGCCACCAGTAGATCTAAGGTGGAGCCTCTGGTTTCTCACTGCCATTCACCGAATGCATCCAGGAGCTAACCTGACTAGCATGGTCTAGCTAACACACTTCAAGTGTCCCTCTCTAGATAGATTTATCAAACTGTAGATTTCATAGATTAGACTAAATACTTTACTTGGTTATCCTGCTCAAAGATACTGTACGTATATTTCATCTCTGCTGTCTGACCAGGTTCAGTTCACAGATAACTGGGGGCCAGATTTAGCTTTGGAGATCAGGTACTCACCGTCCACCGTCCGCCCAGTGAGTCCATGTCACAGTTAACCTACACACACACACACACACACACACACACACACACACACACACACACACACACACACACACACACACACACACACACACACACACACACACACACACACACACACACACACACACACACACACACACACACACACACGCTCATTAGCACATCCTATCCATTTGATCAGTGAGATATAGCGTTGTATGAAGTCTCTCGGAGGATGTACCTGGACGGCAGAGGTGGATCCGATGGGGTAGATGGTGTAAACTCCACTCGGTCGGGTGTTGTCGTTGTTGTAGATATCGCTGCAGTCCAATGGGAGGACGAGAGACGTGCCGCTGTCCAATAGCAGAGCCAGGAGGACGAGGACGACTGAGACCAGCTGGACAGAGGACATGTTGAGTCAAAAATTGATTTCTGAGACAAATAACTGAATTCTGACTTTGATCTCAGAACTAAAAAACCCCACTGATGGTCGGATCTAAAACAAAATGCTCTAATCCTCTTCCACACAGGTGAGGTAACAACGTACATTTTATCCTCATATGTAATCACACCATATGAAGAATATTATAATTTATATAGCAAGTATACAGAAGAGGACCAGGGCCACATCTAAAACAATATTTTCACATCGGACCAAAAGTGATATCTCTTTTTTCAGACTTTAATCTCAGAACAAGAAAATGAATCCACTTTTTGTCAGATATTAAAAAAGATATCACAACGATCCTCTTCGATACAATGAATACAAGGTTATAAAGCAAGTTCATCAACAACTGTACCTTAGGTCATTTAGCTGAAAGCAGGACTTTGAATCATAACAGAGTAGTTGAAATGTGAAATGGTCCTCACCTTCATGGTCATGTTTCTGCTGCAGTGATCTGAAGGAGGTCTCCCGCAGTGTGTCCACTCTGCCTTCCTGTCTTCTTTATGTTGAACACATCACTGAGCAGCTGCTGTTTCTCACCGATAAAACATTTTGATAAGCAGGTGGAAAAAAGTGTCCTTGAGCGAGTGTGTGAATTACGCCACATTGTTGGCACCCAAATCCGACACGTAACCACATGTTGGGGACATGACTCCAAAGAAAGAGGCAGCTTTGTTCACTTTGAACTGATGACCTGGTTAGGGGCGGCGGGTGCCAGGAGGACGGCTGATACCAAAGTGTGATAAACTGAGAACATGCCCGATGTGTTCAGCCTCCCTTCCATCAACATCAAGGAACCTGGGCGTCGGAGCCAAAATGCTGCTGAGCCTGAGTTTCAGGATCAGATCAGAATAGCTGTATTAGTGCCACACATTCCCATCGTTACAGCACAAACGAGCCAAAGACAGCTTAATGTTGCCTAAAGCATGCATACAAAAAAAGTTACACCATTTACAAAATACACATCCTGTAGCAGCTCTGAGGATTTATTATTTGTATTATTATCAATTGTTTACATCGCTTTTATTTGTATTTGTTGAGCCCTTCTGGCAAGCGTCACATGGTCGTGGTTTGTGTTTATATGTCCCCTGTTACATGTCGGGGGGCGGATGACAGAGGGTGAGCTTGCGCTGACATTTTTTCTGTTGACGGTTTTGGTTCTTCTAAGTTATTCTGTGTTTGATTTTGTTTATTAAATATCTTCCACCTTTCGAACTTCAGTTTGGACTTTCTCATTGAAAACGCGTCGCAGCACAAAGTCAAGCTTCGCCTCTCGGCCACTCAAATGGGAATTGAGCCGCCAGAATGCTGGGCGTTACGCTGCAAGACCAGCTTCGCTGCTAACATCGCTGCTGAGGTGCAGACTCCACACTTAATCACCTTCTGGTAAGAACAGAAGAAATATACAAGCGTAGACCAAAGTTGTGTTACTTAATAAAGAGTTATAGCATTTAACAGAAGTAATATATTTCCAGCTGGAAGGCCAGATAACCTGGACCAATGTATGCTAAAGAAATCTGAACCTCCATCAAAGACATGTCAAGAGTCTTTAAGGGAAGAGAGCAAAAGAAGGGAAGGGGAACAGCCAATGAAACTCTACACCGGGGTTAAGGGATGATAATTCGCCGACGCCGGTCACACCTTCTGCCGTTGAATGAGAACAAGAGGAAAACAAAAGGAAGCCAGTCTGTGTTGAAGCTGTGAAGAAGCTTGGGAGTGATATCCGTAGCTTACATCAAACTGAAACTGTGGGAAAAACCCAAGAAAGAAAGTAAGTTACAGTCTCACGTATATATTTATATATAATTCAAAGAGACTTAGGATGCATTTCTCTGATCGCTGCTGCATCCCGATCCTGCAGATACACACTCTCTCATCATCACTGACCCAACGCAGGTCCTGGTCCTGCTCAGTTCTTCTCTGTACCTCCTGGTCTACTCACCAGTGGTGATCCGCCAGGGCCTTCAAGTATTCAGAGAATACCCTGAAACACACAATACATCGATTTAATTATATAAATAAAATGAACAAATGAGAATGGTATCCGTGTTGTTGATCTGTAATATCACAGTGACGTTGATTTGTTTGTCCTACTCGGACCATTCTCTACGCATTGAGTGGTTTTGTGTTAGAAAAGCAACCAATCAGATCTGTTTCTGGGTCTCTGGGTAGAATATCCTTCACTAAGGTATTCTACATCCTTGACAGAATGCCCTGGCCGTCGCACTGAGTGAGGGCTTGTTAGACGATTTTATCCAAAGCGACTCAACACTGTGGACCCTCCCCACAGGAGCACCTTGGGGTGAAGAGTCTCAGGGACACAACGACATGCTGACTGCAGTGGGGTTTGAACCCGTGACCATCTGATCGCAACACCAAGGCACTATCCACTGTGCCACACGCCTCCCTATTGCATATTGACTTGTAGCCAATGATCGTGTTCTTTCAGAGTTCCCCTCGGCTCCAGGTGCTCCAGAAGGCCCGCTCGTTCCCTGGAGAGAGACAGAGGGTCCAGAGAAAGACCAGGAAGCAATTCATTTGTTTTATTGTTTTTAACTATGAAATAGCAACAGGTGAAGATGATGTTGTTAAGGAATTGTTGTCAGTACCTTTTACAAGACGACAATTCAGTGAAAAGACGGACATTATAACGGTGTGTGTGTGTGTGTGTGTGTGTGTGTCTACAGAAGGTCCACTTCAGTCAGACAACTCACGTGTTCCTTTAACATGTTCATTAGAAGCAGCTTATAGTTGAGTTTGGCGTCTAGGCTCGGGCCTCATCGCTCCACAGATACACACAGCACCATGAGTGATGATTAGATAACTGACGCCCGAGCCTGCAGGTGGAAGCTGGGTGGAAGCTGGGTGGTGGGGGGCAATGAGCAGCAGCGACGTAGGAGTAGCTGCAGCAAAGCAATGCATGGAGAGCAAGGCACCGGACATCCCCCTTCCCCCCTCACTCCCATTGCTCCCCGGGCGCTGTGCAATAGCTGCCCACTGCTCCTGGTACTAGACTCCTGGTGCTAGACTCCTGGTTCTAGACTCCTGGTGCTAGACTCCTGGTGCTAGACTCCTGGTGATAGACTCCTAGTACTAGACTCCTGGTGCTAGACTCCTGGTTCTAGACTCCTGGTGCTAGACTCCTGGTGCTAGACTCCTGGTGATAGACTCCTAGTACTAGACTCCTGGTGCTAGACTCCTGGTGATAGACTCCTAGTACTAGACTCCTGGTGCTAGACTCCTAGTACTAGACTCCTAGTGCTAGACTCCTGGTGCTAGACTCCTGGTGATAGACTCCTAGTACTAGACTCCTAGTGCTAGACTCCTGGTGCTAGACTCCTGGTGCTAGACTCCTGGTGCTAGACTCCTGGTGATAGACTCCTAGTACTAGACTCCTAGTGCTAGACTCCTGGTGCTAGACTCCTAGTGCTAGACTCCTAGTGCTAGACTCCTGGTGATAGACTCCTAGTACTAGACTCCTGGTGCTAGACTCCTAGTACTAGACTCCTAGTGCTAGACTCCTGGTGCTAGACTCCTGGTGATAGACTCCTAGTACTAGACTCCTAGTGCTAGACTCCTGGTGATAGACTCCTAGTACTAGACTCCTGGTGCTAGACTCCTGGTGCTAGACTCCTAGTACTAGACTCCTAGTGCTAGACTCCTGGTGCTAGACTCCTAGTGCTAGACTCCTAGTACTAGACTCCTGGTGCTAGACTCCTAGTACTAGACTCCTAGTGCTAGACTCCTGGTGCTAGACTCCTAGTACTAGACTCCTAGTGCTAGACTCCTGGTGCTAGACTCCTGGTGATAGACTCCTAGTACTAGACTCCTAGTGCTAGACTCCTGTTGCTAGACTTCTGGTACTAGACTCCTGGTGCTAGACTCCTGGTGCTAGACTCCTGGTTCTAGACTCCTGGTTCTAGACTCCTGGTGCTAGACTCCTGTTACTAGACTCCTGGTGCTAGACTCCTGGTGCTAGACTCCTGGTGATAGACTCCTGGTGCTAGACTCCTAGTGCTAGACTCCTGTTGCTAGACTCCTGGTACTAGACTCCTGGTGCTAGACTCCTGTTGCTAGACTCCTGGTGCTAGACTCCTGGTGCCAGACTCCTGGTGCTAGACTCCTGGTCCTAGACTCCTGGTACTAGACTCCTGGTGCTAGACTCCTGGTGCTAGACTCCTGGTGATAGACTCCTAGTACTCGACTCCTGGTACTAGACTCCTGGTTCTAGACTCCTGGTGCTAGACTCCTGGTGCTAGACTCCTAGTACTAGACTCCTGGTGCTAGACTCCTGGTGATAGACTCCTGGTACTAGACTCCTGGTGCTAGACTCCTGGTACTAGACTCCTGGTGCTAGACTCATGGTGATAGACTCCTGGTGCTAGACTCCTGGTGCTAGCCTCCTAGTGCTAGATTCAAATTAAAACGAGATTCTTCAAGTTTAGTGGAACGCCATATCCTTTCAAGTTGTCTAGACTTTTGCTTTATTTTGCGGGTTTGGGCATTATGCCATGGAGCTAATCTGTTGTTTTATTTTCTTCTTTTTCAAAGGAGCAACAGAGTCTCATTGTATTCGCAGCGCATCTATAGCACTATCAACAACATGATCAATTTGGGGTGGTGTACATTTTGTATAAGTTTCCTCCCCTACATGCAGACATGCTATCGAGTTAAGTATTGGTGGAATCTCTTCCTTAAATGTGGCTATAGCACTATCAGATAGGTTTCTGCTGCAAGAGCTTTTGACTAATGCTTTGTAGTCTCGTAATAGTACTTCAAAAGTTACTAAGAAATGGTCGGATAAAGCAGGATTATGCGGTTCGACTAATAGTTGCTCAGTTTCAATACCATAAGTCAGAACAAGGTCGAAAGTGTGATTATAACAGTGGGTTGGTTTATTTACACTGTGACAGAAACCAACCGAATCTAATATAGAGTTAAATGCAACAGTAAGGCTATTTTTATCATCGTCAACATGAATATTAAAGTCACCTATGTTGCAAATGTATTATCTTTTCAATTTACACACGGCATCTATTGCACGTCTGTCCGTCCTGGGAGAGGGATCCCTCCTCTGTTGCTCTCCCTGAGGTTTCTCCCATTTTCCCTTTAAACTGGGTTTTCTTTGGAAGTTTTTCCTTGTACGATGTGAGGGTCTAAGGACAGAGGGTGTCGTATTGTCATACTGATATTCTGTACACACTGTGAAGACCACTGAGACAAATGTAACATTTGTGATATTGGGCTATATAAATAAACATTGATTGATTGATTGATTGATTTACCTACGATAATTACTTTGTCTGTTTTAAGAACCAAAGTTGATAAAAACTCAGAGAGTTCTGATAAGACTTCTGAATAAGGACCTGGTGCACGATACACTGTAACAAATAAGATTGGCTGCAAGTGTTCCAGGTCGGATGCGTAAGACTAAAAACGAGGCTTTCAAAGGAGGTATCATTTAATTTTGGTTTAGTATTGATAAGTAAACTTGAGTCAAAGATTGCTGCAACTCCACCTCCTCGGCCCGTGCCTCGAGCAACATGAGTGTTGACATGGCTGGGTGGAGTGGCCTCATTTATGCTGACATGTCTTCATGTCTCAACCAAGTTTCAGTGAGACAGCATATATCAATATTATAATCTGATATTAAATCATTTACCAATATTGCATTAGATGCTAGAGATCTTATGTTTAAGAGACCACATTTAATCTTCCTGTTTTGTTGCACTGTAGCAGTTGTTACATTTACTTTTATTAGGTTATTATGTATGACACCTCTATTAGGTTTTACCTTAAATTGTCCTTGGGCAGACACACACACCGCTAATATTGGGTATTTTATTGGGTTTGGGATTCCTATGGATGACTGTCTAGGAGAGAGCACAGTAAGACTGCGACTCCGCCTCCTGGTCTCAACTCCAGTTTGTCATGGATTAAGTCCACAAAGCCCTGAAATGTTTGCCGAAATGAGATCTGCACCTTTCAAAGTAGGATGAATGCCGTCTCTCTTAATCAGACCAGGTTTTCCCCAAAAGGCTGTCCAGTTATTTACGAAGCCCACATTGTTTGCTGGGCACCACCAAGACAACCAGCGCTGAAATGATGACATGCGGCTATACATGTCATCATTGATCAGATTGGGGAGGGGACCAGAGAAGATTACGGTGTCCGACATTGTTTTAGCATAACTACACACCAACGCCACATTAAGTTTGGTGCTTTCTGATTGGCGTAAACGAACATCATTACCACCGACGTGAATAACAATCCTACCGTATTTATGTTTATTTTTAGCCAGCAGTTTAAGATGCGCCTCAACGTCGCCCGCTCTGGCCCCCGGAATGCATGTGACTGTGGAGGCTTCGGTCTCTAAATTCACGTGTCTCATAATAGAGCTACCAATAACCAGAGTTGGCTTCTCAGCGGGTGTCTCGCTGAGTGGGGAATATCTGTTAGATACGTGAACGGGTTGGTGGGGACCTGCGGGTTTCGCGTTATGCCCCTTCTGAACAGTCACCCAGCCTCCCTGCTGCTCGGGAGTTGCCGGGGGACGGCTAAGAGGAGCTACCTTTTGCCGGTCCGCACTGGCTAACATGGGCTTTACTGTAGCTCAGTTACTTTCTAAGATGCGGAGCCGGGCTTCTATGGCTATGATTCCCGCCTCCAACCTAACAACTATACTACATTTAACACATGTATCCTTACCAGTAAGGGAGGCCGGGAAGTAACCAAACATGAGACAGGAAGAGCAGGAAATAGCACCAGAAGGTGGGGAAAGAGCCATGGCTAGCTATCAAGCTAAAGTAGCTACCGTTAGCAAACCCGAAAAGAGTGTAGGCAACTGTGGAGTTACAGTCGCGCAATAGGATCCTCAATCACTCAATCACTCAATGATTACTTAAAAAACAATGATTTATTTGAAGATTTTCAGTCTGGCTTTAGAACACATCATAGCACAGAGACAGCTCTGGTTAAAGTGACAAATGACATTCTAATAGCCTCAGACAAGGGACTTGTCTCTATTCTTGTTTTGCTCGATCTCAGTGCTGCATTTGATGCTATCGACCATGATATCCTATTGCAAAGACTAGAGCACTTAGTTGGCATACAGGGAACTGCTTTAGGCTGGTTCAGGTCCTATCTATCTGAACGCTCTCAGTTTGTACGTGTCAACGATGAATCTTCCACGCAAACCAAAGTTAGCCATGGAGTGCCACAGGGCTCAGTGCTCGGACCTATTCTGTTCACATTATATATGCTTCCGTTAGGCAATATTATAAGGAATCATTCTGTAAACTTTCATTGTTATGCGGATGATACTCAACTATATTTATCAATCAAGCCTGATGAAATTAATCATCTAAATAAAATTCAAGACTGCCTCAAGGACTTAAAAACGTGGATGACCTTAAACTTTTTGATGTTAAACACGACCAAAACTGAAGTCATTGTACTTGGCCCGAAGAATCTACGAAACAAACTATCTAAAGACATACTAACTATGGATGGCATTAATTTGGCCTCCAGTGAGACTGTAAGGAATCTTGGTGTTATATTTGATCAGGATTTATCCTTTAACGCCCACATAAAATCAATCTCAAGGACCGCCTACTTCCATCTACGTAACATTGCAAAATCAGGCATATCTTGCCTCAAAACGATGCAGAGAAACTAGTCCATGCATTTGTTACTTCTAGGCTGGATTATTGTAACTCTTTATTATCAGGGAGTACTAAGAAGTCAGTCAAGTGGCTTCAGCTGATTCAAAATGCTGCGGCTCGTGTACTAACCAGAGTTAGGAGAAGGGACCACATTACTCCTGTTCTGGCTGCCTTACACTGGCTCCCTATAGAACACAGGGTAGAATTTAAAGTTCTTCTTCTCGCCTACAAAGCCCTTAATGGGCAGGCGCCATCGTACCTTAAAGAACTCATGATACCCTACTGGCCTACTAGGGCATTGCGTTCCAAGAATGCAGGGTTGTTGGTTGTTCCTAGAGTCTCTAAAAGTACAATGGGAGCCAGAGCCTTTTCTTATCAAGCTCCACATTTGTGGAATCAGCTTCCAGTTTGTGTTCGGGCGGCAGACACCCTATCCGTTTTTAAGAGTGCGCTTAAGACCTTCCTTTTTGATAAAGCTTATAGTTAGGGCTGATTAGATTCAGCCCCTAGTTTTGCTGATATAGGCTTAGTTTGTCGGGGGACATCTTACTTCTTCCTTCTCTCTGTCTGTACCTGTGTCCTCTCATGTTCCATTAACCCAGCTTCCCCACATGTCTTTCTTTTTGGTGTCTATATACGCCGGGATCCGGAGTCATGGATGATCCTGCGGTCCTGTGTCCTGGATCGCGAGCGCTGGATCTTGAGTCGTGGCTGTGGTCCTGGATCATAGGTCCTGGATGGATATCCTCGTGGATTCATCCTCCTATTATACACACATGCATTTCCAAACATCTGGACTACCTATGTTGCAAATGTATTATCTTTTCAATTTACACACGGCATCTATTGCACGTCTGTCCGTCCTGGAGAGGGATCCCTCCTCTGCTGCTCTCCCTGAGGTTTCTCCCATGTTCCCTTTAAACTGGGGTTTCTTCGGAAGTTTTTCCTTGTACGATGTGAGGGTCTAAGGACAGAGGGTGTCGTATTGTCATACTGATATTCTGTACACACTGTGAAGACCACTGAGACAAATGTAACATGTGTGATATTGGGCTATATAAATAAACATTGATTGATTGATTGATTGATTGATTGATTGATTGATTGATTGATTGATTGATTGATTGATTGATTGATTGATTGATTGATTGATTGATTGATAGACTCCTGGTGCTAGACTCCTAGTGCTAGACTCCTGGTTCTAGACTCCTGGTTCTAGACCCCTGGTTCTAGACTCCTGGTTCTAGACCCCTGGTTCTAGACTCCTGGTGCTAGACTGCTGGTCCTAGACTCCTGGTGCTAGACTCCTGGTACTAGACTCCTGGTACTAGGCTCCTGGTGCTAGGCTCCTAGTGCTAGACTCCTGGTGCTAGACTCCTGGTGCTAGACTCCTGGTGCTAGACTCCTGGTGCTAGGCTCCTGGTGCTAGACTCCTGGTACTAGGCTCCTAGTGCTAGGATGGGTTAAAAGCAGAGAACACATGTCACTCTGTGTGCTGTGTGCTCTGCATGTGAGACTATTACAGAGGGTTTCATCCCTCCAATTCTGATTGGTGGAATGAGCTCCCATTGACATTAGAAACTCTGGGTAACCTGCATCGCAAACTGAAAATGCATCTATTTCAACTGTACCGTAACAATTAAATTCCACTTTGTAGCGTTAATGTAGGCCT
>NW_027263257.1:70000-93824 GCF_902827115.2 Pseudochaenichthys georgianus
CATAGCCTATATTAACATAAAACTTCTTCTGAAAGTATCACCTTGTTTCCAGAGTATAGACATAGCCCATAATAACATAAAACTTCTTCTGAAAGTATCACCTTGTGTCCAGAGTATAGACATAGCCTATATTAACATAAAACTTCTTCTGAAAGTATCACCTTGTGTCCAGAGTATAGACATAGCCTATATTAACATAAAAATTCTTCTGAAAGTATCACCTTGTGTCCAGAGTATAGACATAGCCTATATTAACATAAAACTTCTTCTGAAAGTATCACCTTGTGTCCAGAGTATAGACATAGCCCATAATAACATAAAACTTCTTCTGAAAGTATCACCTTGTGTCCAGAGTATAGACATAGCCTATATTAACATAAAACTTCTTCTGAAAGTATCACCTTGTGTCCAGAGTATAGACATAGCCTATATTAACATAAAACTTCTTCTGAAAGTATCACCTTGTGTCCAGAGTATAGACATAGCCCATAATAACATAAAACTTCTTCTGAACGTATCACCTTGTGTCCAGAGTATAGACATAGCCTATATTAACATAACAATTCTTCTGAAAGTATCACCTTGTGTCCAGAGTATAGACATAGCCTATATTAACATAAAACTTCTTCTGAAAGTATCACCTTGTGTCCAGAGTATAGACATAGCCTATATTAACATAAAACTTCTTCTGAAAGTATCACCTTGTGTCCAGAGTATAGACATAGCCTATATTAACATAAAACTTCTTCTGAAAGTATCACCTTGTGTCCAGAGTATAGACATAGCCTATATTAACATAAAACTTCTTCTGAAAGTATCACCTTGTTTCCAGAGTATAGACATAGCCCATAATAACATAAAACTTCTTCTGAAAGTATCACCTTGTGTCCAGAGTATAGACATAGCCTATATTAACATAAAACTTCTTCTGAAAGTATCACCTTGTGTCCAGAGTATAGACATAGCCCATAATAACATAAAACTTCTTCTGAAAGTATCACCTTGTGTCCAGAGTATAGACATAGCCTATATTAACATAAAACTTCTTCTGAAAGTATCACCTTGTGTCCAGAGTATAGACATAGCCCATAATAACATAAAACTTCTTCTGAAAGTATCACCTTGTGTCCAGAGTATAGACATAGCCTATATTAACATAAAACTTCTTCTGAAAGTATCACCTTGTGTCCAGAGTATAGACATAGCCTATATTAACATAAAACTTCTTCTGAAAGTATCACCTTGTGTCCAGAGTATAGACATAGCCTATATTAACATAAAACTTCTTCTGAAAGTATCACCTTGTGTCCAGAGTATAGACATAGCCTATATTAACATAAAACTACTTCTGAAAGTGTCACCTTGTGTCCAGAGTATAGACATAGCCCATAATAACATAAAACTTCTTCTGAAAGTATCACCTTGTGTCCAGAGTATAGACATAGCCCATAATAACATAAAACTTCTTCTGAAAGTATCACCTTGTGTCCAGAGTATAGACATAGCCTATATTAACATCAAACTACTTCTGAAAGTATCACCTTGTTTCCAGAGTATAGACATAGCCCATAATAACATACATCTGGAAACAAGGTCATACTCTCAAAACTACAGAATATAGACATAACCTTACTAAAGATACAAATGTACTTCTGAAAGTCTCACCTTGTCTCCAGAGTATAGACATAGCCCATAATAACATAAAACTTCTTCTGAAAGTATCACCTTGTGTCCAGAGTATAGACATAGCCCATAATAACATAACACTACTTCTGAAAGTATCACCTTGTGTCCAGAGTATAGACATAGCCTATATTAACATCAAACTACTTCTGAAAGTATCACCTTGTGTCCAGAGTATAGACATAGCCTATATTAACATAAAACTTCTTCTGAAAGTATCACCTTGTGTCCAGAGTATAGACATAGCCCATAATAACATAACACTACTTCTGAAAGTATCACCTTGTTTCCAGAGTATAGACATAGCCCATAATAACATACATCTGGAAACAAGGTCATACTCTCAAAACTACAGAATATAGACATAACCTTACTAAAGATACAAATGTACTTCTGAAAGTCTCACCTTGTCTCCAGAGTATAGACATAGCCCATAATAACATAAAACTTCTTCTGAAAGTATCACCTTGTGTCCAGAGTATAGACATAGCCCATAATAACATAACACTACTTCTGAAAGTATCACCTTGTGTCCAGAGTATAGACATAGCCTATATTAACATCAAACTACTTCTGAAAGTATCACCTTGTGTCCAGAGTATAGACATAGCCTATATTAACATAAAACTTCTTCTGAAAGTATCACCTTGTGTCCAGAGTATAGACACAGCCTATATTAACATCAAACTACTTCTGAAAGTATCACCTTGTGTCCAGAGTATAGACATAGCCCATAATAACATAAAACTTCTTCTGAAAGTATCACCTTGTGTCCAGAGTATAGACATAGCCCATAATAACATAACACTACTTCTGAAAGTATCATCTTGTTTCCAGAGTATAGACATAGCCCACAGCAGCATTAGGCCGGGCAGGATCTTCCGGAGTCGGGGGGAGCTGGAGAACAGCAGCCTGAACAGAAGTCCTCACTCGTATCTGAACAACCCAGAGAGCGAGAGACACAGGTACACAAACTCTCAGAGAACAAAGTAATCAAAAGTTCTTGATTTGATGTTGTTATTGATCATCAGGTATAAGTGGAACACGGATAAACAGGTTCTGGTTCTGAAGTTCACCAATCTGCACGGAGACGGCATCGGTATGCTCAGGTGAGAACACACCTTTAGTGAGAATGTATCAATATCGCTGTTGGTAAAAAGTGTGCCAGAAATAATGAAAAAACATAGAAATGATGAACAGAATCAGAAGCAGGTTTATCACCAGGTACACGTACGAGGGATTTGACTTGGTGTCGTGATGCAGACATCAAAGTGAAACAACAATTAAAACACAGATAGAAAACTATATGAAGAAAAATATTATAACATTACAAAATATTGAAAAATATAGTAAAATATAGCAGTATCTACATTTTATATCATTGTAATAAAATATATCATATTACATTAAACAAAATACTACATTAATACCAGACAGGATTAGGGTCGAGGATTTTCGGATATTATACTTTCTTGTTAGTAAAATGATCATTTCCTGATTGCTGTTTGTGAGGAAACGCTTCAGAGAAACTGGTAATGATTCGAGGACAACGTTTGTCTTTTGTTATATTTAATAATGTTGCAGGCCACCCAGAAAAAGAGATGTTTTGATCTGGTTAAATAAACGCTACGAACAAACAAGACAGAAAGGAAGTCAATATAAAGTGAAATGGATCTGAAAGGCAGGGACAGAGCAGCTTCATCCCAGAATACAGTTTACAGTCACAATATATAGGAGAGAAAATCCACTGGACCCACTGGATCCACTGGACCCACTGGACTGGTGGTCTACTGGTCTACTGGACTACTGGAACCACTGGTCTACTGGACCCACTGGACTACTGGACCCACTGGACTACTGGACCCACTGGTCTACTGGACCCACTGGACTACTGGACTACTGGACCCACTGGACTACTGGACCCACTGGACTACTGGACTACTGGACTACTGGACCCACTGAACTACTGGACCCACTGGACTACTGGACCCACTGGTCTACTGGACCCACTGGACTACTGGACTACTGGACCCACTGGTCTACTGGACCCACTGGACTACTGGACTACTGGACTACTGGACCCACTGGACTACTGGACCCACTGGACTACTGGACCCACTGGTCTACTGGACCCACTGGACTACTGGACTACTGGACCCACTGGTCTACTGGACCCACTGGTCTACTGGACCCACTGGACTACTGGACTACTGGACCCACTGGTCTACTGGACCCACTGGACTACTGGACTACTGGACCCACTGGACTACTGGACCCACTGGTCTACTGGACCCACTGGACTACTGGACTACTGGACCCACTGGACTACTGGACCCACTGGTCTACTGGACTACTGGACTACTGGACCCACTGGTCTACTGGACTACTGGACCCACTGGTCCACTGGACTACTGGACCCACTGGTCTACTGGACTACTGGACCCACTGGTCTACTGGTCTACTGGACCCACTGGTCCACTGGACTACTGGACCCACTGGTCTACTGGACTACTGGACCCACTGGTCCACTGGACTACTGGACCCACTGGTCTACTGGACTACTGGACCCACTGGTCTACTGGTCTACTGGACCCACTGGTCCACTGGACTACTGGACCCACTGGTCTACTGGTCCACTAGTCCACTGGTCCACTGGTCTACTGGTCCACTGGTCTACTGGTCCACTAGTCTACTGGTATATTGGTCTACTGGACCCACTGGTCTACTGGACCCACTGGTCTACTGGTCCACTGGACTACTGGACCCACTGGTCTACTGGACTACTGGACCCACTGGTCTACTGGACCCACTGGTCTACTGGACTACTGGACCCACTGGACTACTGGACCCACTGGTCTACTGGACTACTGGACCCACTGGTCCACTGGACCCACTGGTCTACTGGACCCACTGGACTACTGGACCCACTGGTCTACTGGACCCACTGGTCTACTGGTCCACTGGACTACTGGACTACTGGACCCACTGGTCTACTGGACTACTGGACCCACTGGTCTACTGGACTACTGGACCCGCTGGTCTACTGGACCCACTGGTCTACTGGACCCACTGTTCTCTGAGGCATCGTCTAAACACCATAGAACCCTCCAGCCCTTTAGCCCTTTGTAAATGCACCTCTTTCACTTCCTTTATCCTCCTGAAATGTAAATCCTTAGCATACAATACAATACAACTTTATTTATAAAGCACTTTAAACCTCCAGACCAAAGTGCTGTACAGGCAAACAGATAAAACACAGCTCAGCTCACACACCATACAACAAGTACAAGTAAAAACAAAAAACAATTTAAATGCAAAAAAGCAACTCTCTGAAAGATGTTGAAACGCTGAGGAGAAGAGGTGGGTTTAAGAAGCGATGTGAAAGCAGGCGGTGTGGAGGCCTGTCTGGTCTCCAGGGGCAGAGCGCTCCACAGTGTGGGAGGAGCCTGTCTGGTCTCCAGGGGCAGAGCGCTCCACAGTGTGGGAGGAGCCTGTCTGGTCTCCAGGGGCAGAGCGCTCCACAGTGTGGGAGGAGCCTGTCTGGTCTCCAGGGGCAGAGCGCTCCACAGTGTGGGAGGAGCCTGTCTGGTCTCCAGGGGCAGAGCGCTCCACAGGGCGGGAGGAGCCTGTCTGGTCTCCAGGGGCAGAGCGCTCCACAGGGCGGGAGCCGCGACAGAGAAGCAACGCCCCTCTGAGCTGGGACCTGGTTTTAGGCACCTTCAGGAGCGGCTGGTCCGCTGACCGGAGAGGGCGGCTCGGCGTGTAGTGCTGTATCAGCTCAGCCAGGTGGTGGGGTCATGCCATTTAGGGATTTAAAAGTAAATAAAATAATTTTAAAATGGATCCTAAAATAAATTGGCAGCCAGTGGAGAGAAGCTAAAACGGGGGAGATGTGGTCAGACTTCCGTGTGCCAGTTAAGAGCCTTGCTGCAGCATTTTGCACCCGCTGCAGTCGTGCGAGCATCTGTCTCTGTTAAACACATACCAGACTGAAATACAATGTAACATTGGAAAAGCCAATCAGAGTATAAGACTATATGTTTTACATGTTTATACGACACTGTTATGATGACGATGTTTATGCCCGCACACACACAGCTGGTTTGCGGTGCACGCCGTCAGCATGAACTACACCAACCGGATGGTGAGCAGCGACAACATGGGATACGCCTCCTACCTGCTGGAGCAGGACAAGAACCGCGGGCAGCTGCCTGGACAGGTGGGGCGCCGGCACTCAACATGACTGTGTCTACCTTCATTCGGATGAAAAACAATGATCATACTGTACCATGACGACACTGGGGGTCCAGAAGGTCCAGCTAAATGAAGTCGTGTAATAACAGCGACCTGGACAGGTGGCGCCATTACACAAAACGATCATTTCTACCTTTGTTCTGAAAAAGGTAAACGTGTGTGTGTGTGTGTGTGTGTGTGCGTGCGTGCGTGCGTGCGTGCGTGCGTGTGTGTGTGTGTGTGTGTGTGTGTGTGTGTGTGTGTGTGCGTGTGTGTGTGTACAGGGAGGTTTCGTTGCTGGTTTCTCATCCAGTAATCTCGGGGACGTCAGTCCGAACACCAAAGGTCCTCACTGCATGAACACCGGGCTGCCCTGTGACTACCTGAACAGCTCCTGTCCCGTGGGAGGGGTAAACACACAAACACACACACACACAACACACAACACACATACACGCACACACATAGCAGACCATAAACGGTGTGTGTTTTAGACTAAGCAGTGTGGGGCGTTCGGACCTGGAGCCGACATGTTCGAGAGCACGAGGATCATCGGACACAGCATCTACATGAAGGCCAAGGTGTGTGTGTGTGTGTGTGTGTGTGTGTGTGTGTGTGTGTGTGTGTGTGTGTGTGTGTGTGTGTGTGTGTGTGTGTGTGTGTGTGTGTGTGTGTGTGTGTGTGTGTGTGTGTGTGTGTGTGTGTGTGTGTGTGTGTGTGTGTGTGTGTGTGTGTGTGTGTGTGTGTGTGTGATAGATTAATATTTACCTAACCTTTACTGTACATTAAGTCATTCAAATATTATTACATTAGGTTAAAAAATAGCTTTTAATGATACAATTCTGAAATATTTTTTTCGTGGCAGTTTTTGGACTGAAGTTGGTTACAAATGTAATTCAGTGGAAGTGGAAAATAGTATTTATATTATTTTACATCCGTTGTGTCCACTCAGCCCATCAGAGCAACGTTTTTGAAGAGAGTTACAAGGAATAAATAAAAAAATGGAAACAATTAAAATACTTGTTCTTAGTACATTGTGGGGTGCCATTTTCACGAAGTGCTTTGTGGGGACCCTTTATTGGAGGTTAGCAAATTCAGACAATTTATCTGACAAGCGTGTGTGTGTGTGTGTGTGTGTGTGTGTGTGTGTGTGTGTGTGTGTGTGTGTGTGTGTGTGTGTGTGTGTGTGTGTGTGTGTGTGTGTGTGTGTGTGTGTGTGTGTGTGTGTGTGTGTGTATTATCTGCCCCCTGAAGGAGCTGTATGGTACTGCAGTGGAAGAGGTTACAGGTGTTCTGCACTCGGCCCATCAGTGGGTCAACATGACGGATGTTACTGTCCAGATCAACGCCACACACACGGTCAGCAACTCACACATCATGGAGAACAGGTTTTAGCCACGTTAGCATGTGTAGCTCAAGCTTTTTCTTAAGGGAGCTAAAAGAGAGGAAAAGCAGAAGTGGAAATCCAGAATTATCTGATATGTTTGTTTTTTCTCGTTGGATTTTAGTGCATTATTATTTATGTATTTAATCACTATTTCTATTCTATTTTTATTTGTATTTACTTGCACTCTTTTAGCTGTTATATTTGTTCTATGTCCATATGTTGCACTGTTGGAAGAGCCTGTGACCTAAGTTTTTCATTGACACATCTACCCTGTAGCTGACGTACAAAGGAAAATAAAGCCTTACATCTTGAATCTTCAGGCCAGTACATGTAAACCAGCTCTGGGTCACAGTTTTGCAGCGGGAACAACAGACGGAGGAGGAGACCTCAACTTTACTCAGGGTGATTATACAGTCTTTCTAACGTCATTATACTGAAGGTCATTATAATGAATTTCCTCCATCATTCTGGTTTGAATCCCCCTAACCCTCCTCTCTCTTTAGGCGCTGTGGAGGGCGACCCGTTCTGGGACGGGATCAGAAATGCTCTGCTGGGTGAGCCGTCCAATCAGTCGCAGGCATGTCATCATCCCAAACCCATCCTTTTCAACACCGGGGAGGTGAGACGCTTTCACACCGAGGGTTAAACATCTGTATTTGTTGTCGTTATTTAAATGTGCCCATAAAATACCACGAGTGGAAACATCACAACCATTTTTGGAAACTTAAAAACATGAATTAATAATCTAAAATTATTCCAAAAAAGGTTCGAGTGAAACTGGAGAAAGTGTGGGAAGATTTTAAAATATATCGAACATTTTTTGAGTCAACTCGGAAGAATCCCAACAAACTTTGGAAACTTTAAAATATAAAAAATATAAAAGTTATTCAAATCTTTTTGGGGAAAAAGTAGAACATTTAAAAAAAATCTTCAAACGTAAGAAAGAAAACCTAAACTGGTGAAAACAAAAATATCAAAAAATATAACAAAAATCGAGTGGAAAAATCTTATAAATATCACAACCGACATGTGTGTGTGTTTGTTCATGTATGTTTCTGTATATGTGTGTGTGTGTGTGTGTGTGTGTGTGTGTGTGTGTGTGTGTGTGTGTGTGTGTGTGTGTGTGTGTGTGTGTGTGTGTGTGTGTGTGTAGATGAACTGGCCTCTGCCCTGGCATCCTCAGATCGTTGACGTTCAGATCATCACTGTCGGCTCTGTAGCTGTGGTGGCCGTTCCTGGAGAGATGACGTAAAAACACTTTAATAATATAAAAATCAAATACTTTAAAACGTTTTTATTTCATCTTGTATTCATAATCTGAGTTGTAGTTGAGTATTCAACCACTGAGGACTTTATACAGTATATACATGGAGGGAATTGTAGTTTTTCCAAAATGAGTTTCATATGATATGATATGAATGGGGAACGTTAGATGTAAAGAAATATTTAAAAATAACATTTATTTTCTAGTGTCTTTTTAGGAGACTATTAACTCTAAATAAAAAAATACATGTGAAATATTCATTTACATTTTTCTTGTTATATTTTGTCCTTTTATATTTCAGCACCATGTCGGGGAGGAGGTTAAGAGAAGCCGTCAAACAGGTGAGACACAACGAGGACACAACACATCAACACATCTGCAACAGGTCATGTGATCATACTGTGTGATGTGTGTGTGTGTGTGTGTGTGTGTGTGTGTGTGTGTGTGTGTGTGTGTGTGTGTGTGTGTGTGTGTGTGTGTGTGTGTGTGTGTGTGTGTGTGTGTGTTAGGAGCTGCAGTCGGAGGGTGCGTTCAGGGACTCGGAGGTGGTGATCGCCGGCCTGAGTAACATCTACACGCACTACATCACCACCTTCGAAGAGTACCAGGTACAAACAGCAGAGGCTCAGTTGTAAAGAAGAATTGAATAAACAGGATTTCTGGCAAACAAAGAGTAAATAATTCTAAGTGCATTGTTGTTGTTTTTTTCCAGGTGCAGCGGTACGAAGGCGCGTCCACCATCTACGGTCCGCACACGCTCAGTGCGTACCTGCAGAAATACAGACGGCTGGCCCGAGCCATCGCACAGGTGAGGCTGACATTTTTATTTAGAAAAACTGAAGTTAATTAGTTAATTATAATTTGCAAAAAGAACTTAGAGAGAACTTAAAGAGAAAAGTTAGAAAATCTCCAAAATAAAAGCATACGTTGAACTTAAATAGTTGGGAATTTTTTCTAAATATTTCAAATGTATTCCTCAAGAAAATCCCAACCTTAATTTTAAATGTTATTTATTAAATTATTATTCTTAAATTATTGAATTCTTTCAGCAAAAAATGTTCCAGAGATATTAAAATTGTTTTTCCTTCATTTATTTCAGTCTTGTTTTGAGTTAAAATGACAAAAAACCCGCTTTCATTATTGAGATTACGCCTTAATGTTGACAACATCTAAACAAATTAAGTCTTCGAACACCAACGGTACTAACAGTGTTTGGATATCTGTTTGCAGGACCGGGTGTCGGAGCTGCCGGTCGGCCCGGAGCCGCCTTTCTTTACGAAGAAACTCTTCAATCTGCTTCCTGCACCGAGGATTGACAGGAAACCCGTGAACACCAGCTTTGGAGACGTCCTGCAGCAGGTTCTCCCCGTCTACAGACCGGTGGGACATTTAAAATCATAAATCATCCTCTGTGGCTTCCCTCAGGGCTCCATACTGGGCCCCATTCCTTTTAGGGTTTAAGGTTTTCTCCCGTCATTTTGCCGACGACACCCTGCTGTTTCTATCTGAATGATTATGGATTAAACTGTTTTAATTTGCCCTTTTAGGTTTTACACTAAAAAGGTTTTATACCCTCGTTATGCTGACGACAGCCTTCTGTTTCTATGTGGAAAAACATTAATTAAAATACTTTAATATGTGTTTCAGGGGGATGTTGTCTCCGTCACGTTCGTAGCAGGAAACCCAAGAAACTCTGGAGACATCGTAAGAACAAAATCTGTTTTATTTATTTTTGTTACCGTCTTTGTTTTCCAGTCCTCTCTAACCTCGTTCCGGTCATCTGTTACAGAGAGATAAAACTTTTGTAACTGTTGAGATTCACGACAACCGGACAAACACCTGGGAGGTCGTTTACACTGATGCATCATGGGAAACCAGGTACGTTAGCGTGTACTTTAGTAAGTCCTGCATCATAAAAGTAACTTAAACATTTTGTTATAAAAATGAAATTCATGATTTTGACAAAAATAATAAAAATTGTATAAATATTCAAAAATGAGCCCAAAGTGTTTAGTCCTGCAAAAAGCACTAAAGTAAATACATTCATATTTAGAGCCCTGCAGTGTTTGAGTTGGACGTCTCTCTGCAGGTTTCATTGGCTGAAGGGTTCGTTCCAGCGCAGTAAAGCCACCGTGGATTGGTTCGTCCCGGCGGCGGCGCCCAGCGGCTCCTACAGGATCAAACACTTCGGAAACTTCAAAGAGAAGAAGGACGTCTTCAAGCCGTACGAAGGGACGTCCGACGTCTTCACCGTCACCGGCAGTTTTTACTACCAGTGACATCATCGTCTGCAGCGAGGGGGACTTGACGGGACTTTAGGAACAGCTGTAGAGAAATTCATTATCAACGGAGAATATTCTGACGATTCAAACATGTCTATAAATACTGGAATCAAGATATCAAATATGAATCATGTACTGCAAACTGATGAATGTAATGTTGAATAAACATGTTGACTAAAAAGAAACACAAAATGACAAAAAAAAAAGTTGATTTGCAATTAGCAGAAAACTCAAAAAGTGCAAAAACTTGCCATTAAATCCAAATCGGCCGACATTTTTACAAAAAAATATAACATTGTTTAATAGATCTGAAAAAATACAATTGATAAAAAAACTACTTTTGATAAACGTTCAGTCCCAAAAAACGCAATTCATCTGGTGGTAGAAAAAAATAATAACTAAGGATTTGATTGGGTCCTCTGCTCTGGAAGAACCCTTAAACACTTAAGTGAACATTTAGCAAATGGCCTTTGCATGCATATCATATTTCTGCAGGAACATTTAAATCACCTTCAGGTCACACCGTGCTGATTCCATCACGACAATGAAACTCAACAGACCGTGCTGATATCAAAAATATTTATTTGAAACTGGTCTGTGTGGAACAACAGGATGTAGTTTAATATTCACAGCATGAATACAGTGACACCAACACGGAGGTTTAACCTCAGAGGAAACTGAGAACACCTCTCCGTCCAGAGGCCAGGATTTAATCTGGATGCAGATTCAGATTAAAAATCGAGATTCCATAAATTAGTCTCTTTTCAGAAACGATGTAGTTCTGGAGAATAGCTTATAAAATAAACATCTGTTTAATGAATAGTAAACTTAAAAAAAGGAAAAGTTTAGATCTCCAAAATGTGTTTAATTTTTGCAAATAACTTTGGAAGTTAACGTAATATTTGGTCCAAGCTTCGTGGGTTTCTCCGTTATTGGAAACAGATCAGAATGAGCGTTAGGAGCCGTTAGGAGCCGTTGGGAGCCGCTGGGAGCCGTTGGGAGCCGCTGGGAGCCATTGGGAGCCGTTGGGTGCCGTTGGGAGCCTTTGGGAGCCTTTGGGAGCCGTTGGGAGCCGTTGGGATCTTAGGAGCCGTTAGGAGCTGTTAGGAGCCGTTGGGAGCCGTTGGGATCTTAGGAGCCTTTGGGAGCCGTTGGGAGGCGCTGGGAGCCGTTGGGAGCCGTTGGGATCTTAGGAGCCGTTAGGAGCTGTTAGGAGCCGTTGGGAGCCGTTGGGAGCCGTTGGGAGCCGTTGGGATCTTAGGAGCCTTTGGGAGCCGTTGGGAGGCGCTGGGAGCCGTTGGGAGCCGTTGGGAGCCGTTGGGATCTTAGGAGCCTTTGGGAGCCGTTGGGAGGCGCTGGGAGCCGTTGGGATCTTAGGAGCCGTTAGGAGCTGTTAGGAGCCGTTGGGAGGCGTTGGGAGCCGTTGGGATCTTAGGAGCCGTTAGGAGCTGTTAGGAGCCGTTGGGAGCCGTTGGGATCTTAGGAGCCTTTGGGAGCCGTTGGGAGGCGCTGGGAGCCGTTGGGATCTTAGGAGCCTTTGGGAGCCGTTGGGAGCCGTTGGGAGCCGTTGGGATCTTAGGAGCCTTTGGGAGCCGTTGGGAGCCGTTGGGAGGCGCTGGGAGCCGTTGGGAGGCGTTGGGAGCCGTTGGGATCTTAGGAGCCGTTAGGAGCTGTTAGGAGCCGTTGGGATCTTAGGAGCCGTTGGGAGCTTTTGGGAGCTTTTGGGAGCCGTTGGGAGGCGTTGGGAGCCGTTGGGAGCCGTTGGGAGCCTTTGGGAGCCGTTGGGAGCAGCTGGGAGCCGTTGGGAGCTGTTGGGAGCCGTTGGGAGCCGTTGGGAGCCGTTGGGAGGCGCTGGGAGCCGTTGGGAGCAGCTGGGAGCCGTTGGGAGCCGCTGGGAGCCGTTGGGAGCCGTTGGGAGGCGCTGGGAGCCGTTGGGAGGCGCTGGGAGCCGTTGGGAGCCGTTGGGAGCCGTTGGGAGGCGCTGGGAGCCGTTGGGAGGCGTTGGGAGCCGTTGGGATCTTAGGAGCCGTTAGGAGCTGTTAGGAGCCGTTGGGATCTTAGGAGTCGTTGGGAGCTTTTGGGAGCTTTTGGGAGCCGTTGGGAGGCGTTGGGAGCCGTTGGGAGCCGTTGGGAGCCTTTGGGAGCCGTTGGGAGCCGTTGGGAGCTGTTGGGAGTCGTTGGGAGGCGCTGGGAGCCGTTGGGAGCAGCTGGGAGCCGTTGGGAGCCGCTGGGAGCCGTTGGGATCCGTTGGGAGCCGCTGGGAGCCGTTGGGAGCCGTTGGGATCTTGGGAGCCGCTGGGAGCCGTTGGGAGCCGTTGGGAGCCGTTGGGATCTTGGGAGCCGTTGGGAGCGCTCCTACAGGAGGACACACTTTACATTGTGCTGTTTACTTTGTAAAAGGCAGAACGTGCAGAAGGATCGCTCTGATTGAAGTTTGCTGCGTTTGAGACTTTCTGTAACGCCGTCTTCACGCTCTCACGATCCACCGGACACATTGTAGACGGCTGTACGATTATCTTCGTTCCCTCTTCTCTCTTTAAATATAAATCACCGTGTTGCACACCAAGCATCTGGATAAAAATAAACGCGTGCTATGATATAAACTCAACGCATCTCTCTGCGACACAAACAGTTATCTCTACATTGCGTCTTCGTCCCAACGCTTTTCAGTCCGTAAACAAAGTCTCTTCAAAGTGCTCCAGCTCACGAACACACATCGAGTATAACATAGAGATTTGGTCCAATGGATCAAACAGGATGGAGAGCAAGCTGCAGGTAGATTGACACACGCTGGTTTCCACTGAGTATTATAAAACCTTTCTGAAGTAGTTACAGTTTCTACAGTCTCACAGTAAACGACTGAAATGTTCCTACCAACACTCGGCCTTCATTAAAGAAAAGCATCAATCATTAGCATGCTACCTTAGAAAACAGCGATGTTTGCATGACGATAACGTTGTACGTGCTTTAGTCTGTCAACGCTTTGGGCTCAGCTTGGAGAGGAGATTAATAACAAACTGATCAAACCGGATTCACAAAGAAACCCAACAAAAACATGACTTTTCCGGGTTTTACTCTTGAATTCGTTTCATTTCTACTTAAATCTCAGGAAACTGTAAATGCTGGAGTTTTTTCTCAAAACCTTGAGTTTATTTTTTTAAGAGAAAATCTAGATTCTTTTCTCGTAATTAGTTTTTTTCTTCCCCCGAAATCAAAAATGTTTTTCTGAGAATATTTGTTTTATTTCTTGTCCATCTGTTGTTTTGTTCTCGTCAATTAGAAGACTGTGAGTTTGAGAGCTATCTTTAGTAAGTATACCACTCTCACCACTCACACCAGACTGACAGGAAGTCGACCTGAGAGAGCTCTCCACTATTAGAAAAAGGCCTTTGAGATGAAATGTATTTTTCACCGCAGATTTTAATTTGTGCTTTGACTTTTTTTCTCGTAAATTAATCCAAATAGTCTTAAAGTGTTTCCTTCTGAATCTCACCTCCCTCCACCCGTCCGTCGTATTTACTGTTTTCTTACAAAGGCTCTGATTGAGGTGAAAGATGATCAGATTGCAATCCATGGACGTTTCCGCTCGTTCTGCAGCTAACGTAGCTGAAAGATGACGCGCGTCGTCGCACCACTTCCTGTCCTCTGATCGGGAAAATAAAAGACCTTTCCTCCTCTCGGGAGCTTTGGTCTCGTTTGGCAGAGTTTCTTCATATGTGTTTTTTAGGGACTTCCTGTTTGCCAAGCTGGACTTCCTGTTTGCTGAGCAGCACCTCCAGCAGACGGAGTTTGGCCTTCAGCTGTTTGTACTCCTGGTACTCCTCCTTCATCGGACTGCGGTCCTCCTTCTGGCAGATCCTGACGGGAGAAACAAGAGACACCTCAGAGTCAGATACATACAGATACATATTGCAGCAGTAAAGAGCCAAAGATAGCTTAATGTTACCTAAAGCATAACATTCAAATATTACAGATACAAAAAGAATTATAATAAAAAAAGTTACACAATTTACAAAAAACACATATATATATATATATATATATATATATACTGTATATTGCACATATGTATATAGCACATTTAAAACACAGTGCTGTACAGGGAACACATACAATATAAAATATCACAATAGGAGTAAAATAATAAAACAATAATTAAAAACATGATAAAAAGCACAATAACATATAGAAACATATAAAAACGTCAAAATGTTATGTTCAACTAGTAGTCTCCAGGCTAAAGACTTTTATTTGTACTATTCATTTCTCACACCGCACTGTAACTTTTATTCATGTACCTGTGTTATTATAATTTGTTTTAATGCCATTTTATAATATGTTTCTTAACCTGTTCAGCCCCGAGCCTGTTGTTCAGGCCTCAGGCTCCAAAAGAACGTTCCCAGAACAAAGGACCATATCTTCTAACAGGGTTAAATTAATAATCTTTGTTCTCAAAGTAATGATGAACCTGTGAGTTGGATGTAGAAAAGTCAGAATCAATATAGATGTTTTTATTTTAAAGTAAATTCAGATTGAACACAGTAAAGAAATGTAAATGATAGTGTCCGTCCAAAAAAAGAACATGACTTACAGTGAAACCACCTTGGATGGTGGGAAGGTCGACTGAAAGCTTTAGGAACCCAAACTCCAACATATACCAAGCACCCTGTATCAAGATTGATGCAAAACAAGTGACCTTTTCAGAGAGGTTTAGAAAGAAACCCTCTTCTGGGGTCATCTGGGTGGATGTTCCATATCTCTGGCAATAGAGACGAGGGGAAGTTCCTAAATCCTCCTACACGTTACCATGAGGAGTGAGAGTGATGCGCGCGCAGCTTGCCAAACCGAAAGCTACGTTACGCTCTGAGAACTGAAAACTAGGCTTACTGATCATAAATATGATGATGGATCATCAGTAATCGTTTCAACGTGACACAGACACATTGGATTATCCTTCAGCAGCGTTTTTATCGTTTTAATGCCATTGACACGACTTTTGATCAGAAAACAGCAAAGGTAAGAAGTAAAACAGAAACAGGAAGTAAAACAGAAACAGGAAGTAAAACAGAAACAGGAAGTAAAACAGAAATTGGAAGTAAAACAGAAAATGGAAGTAAAACAGAAACTGGAAGTAAAACAGAAACAGGAAGTAAAACAGAAACAAGAGGTAAAACAGAAACAGGAAGTAAAACAGAAACTGGAAGTAAAACAGAAACGGGAAGTAAAACAGAAAATGGAAGTAAAACAGAAACAGGAAGTAAAACAGAAACAAGAGGTAAAACAGAAACAGGAAGTAAAACAGAAACAGGAAGTAAAACAGAAACAAGAGGTAAAACAGAAACAGGAAGTAAAACAGAAACTGGAAGTAAAACAGAAACAGGAAGTAAAACAGAAACGGGAAGTAAAACAGAAAATGGAAGTAAAACAGAAACAGGTAGTAAAACAGAAACTGGAAGTAAAACAGAAACAGGAAGTAAAACAGAAACTGGAAGTAAAACAGAAACAGGAAGTAAAACAGAAACAGGAAGTAAAACAGAAACAGGAAGTAAAACAGAAATTGGAAGTAAAACAGAAAATGGAAGTAAAACAGAAACTGGAAGTAAAACAGAAACAAGAGGTAAAACAGAAACAGGTAGTAAAACAGAAACTGGAAGTAAAACAGAAACAGGAAGTAAAACAGAAACAAGAGGTAAAACAGAAACAGGAAGTAAAACAGAAAACTGGAAGTAAAACAGAAACAGGAAGTAAACAGAAACGGGAAGTAAAACAAAAAAATGGAAGTAAAACAGAAACAGGAAGTAAAACAGAAACAAGAGGTAAAACAGAAACAGGAAGTAAAACAGAAACAGGAAGTAAAACAGAAACAAGAGGTAAAACAGAAACAGGAAGTAAAACAGAAACTGGAAGTAAAACAGAAACAGGAAGTAAAACAGAAACGGGAAGTAAAACAGAAAATGGAAGTAAAACAGAAACAGGTAGTAAAACAGAAACTGGAAGTAAAACAGAAACAGGAAGTAAAACAGAAACAGGAAGTAAAACAGAAACAGGAAGTAAAACAGAAACAGGTAGTAAAACAGAAACAGGTAGTAAAACAGAAACAGGAAGTAAACAGAAACAGGAAGTAAAACAGAAACGGGAAGTAAAACAGAAACAGGTAGTAAAACAGAAACAGGAAGTAAAACAGAAACAGGAAGTAAAACAGAAACAAGAGGTAAAACAGAAACAGGAAGTAAAACAGAAACTGGAAGTAAAACAGAAACAGGAAGTAAAACAGAAACAAGAGGTAAAACAGAAACAGGAAGTAAAACAGAAACTGGAAGTAAAACAGAAACAGGAAGTAAAACAGAAACAAGAGGTAAAACAGAAACAGGAAGTAAACAGAAACTGGAAGTAAAACAGAAACTGGAAGTAAAACAGAAACAGGAAGTAAAACAGAAACGGGAAGTAAAACAGAAAATGGAAGTAAAACAGAAACAGGTAGTAAAACAGAAACTGGAAGTAAAACAGAAACAGGAAGTAAAACAGAAACAAGAGGTAAAACAGAACAGGAAGTAAAACAGAAACAGGAAGTAAAACAGAAACAAGAGGTAAAACAGAAACAGGAAGTAAAACAGAAACTGGAAGTAAAACAGAAACAGGAAGTAAAACAGAAACGGGAAGTAAAACAGAAAATGGAAGTAAAACAGAAACAGGTAGTAAAACAGAAACTGGAAGTAAAACAGAAACTGGAAGTAAAACAGAAACAGGAAGTAAAACAGAAACGGGAAGTAAAACAGAAAATGGAAGTAAAACAGAAACAGGAAGTAAAACAGAAACAAGAGGTAAAACAGAAACAGGAAGTAAAACAGAAACAGGAAGTAAAACAGAAACAAGAGGTAAAACAGAAACAGGAAGTAAAACAGAAACTGGAAGTAAAACAGAAACAGGAAGTAAAACAGAAACGGGAAGTAAAACAGAAAATGGAAGTAAAACAGAAACAGGTAGTAAAACAGAAACTGGAAGTAAAACAGAAACAGGAAGTAAAACAGAAACAGGAAGTAAAACAGAAACAGGAAGTAAAACAGAAACTGGAAGTAAAACAGAAACAGGTAGTAAAACAGAAACAGGTAGTAAAACAGAAACAGGAAGTAAAACAGAAACAGGAAGTAAAACAGAAACGGGAAGTAAAACAGAAACAGGTAGTAAAACAGAAACAGGAAGTAAAACAGAAACAGGAAGTAAAACAGAAACAAGAGGTAAAACAGAAACAGGAAGTAAAACAGAAACTGGAAGTAAAACAGAAACAGGAAGTAAAACAGAAACAAGAGGTAAAACAGAAACAGGAAGTAAAACAGAAACTGGAAGTAAAACAGAAACAGGAAGTAAAACAGAAACAAGAGGTAAAACAGAAACAGGAAGTAAAACAGAAACTGGAAGTAAAACAGAAACTGGAAGTAAAACAGAAACAGGAAGTAAAACAGAAACGGGAAGTAAAACAGAAAATGGAAGTAAAACAGAAACAGGTAGTAAAACAGAAACTGGAAGTAAAACAGAAACAGGAAGTAAAACAGAAACAAGAGGTAAAACAGAAACAGGAAGTAAAACAGAAACAGGAAGTAAAACAGAAACAAGAGGTAAAACAGAAACAGGAAGTAAAACAGAAACTGGAAGTAAAACAGAAACAGGAAGTAAAACAGAAACGGGAAGTAAAACAGAAAATGGAAGTAAAACAGAAACAGGTAGTAAACAGAAAACTGGAAGTAAAACAGAAACAGGAAGTAAAACAGAAACAAGAAGTAAAACAGAAACAGGAAGTAAAACAGAAACAAGAAGTAAAACAGAAACAGGAAGTAAAACAGAAACTGGAAGTAAAACAGAAACTGGAAGTAAAACAGAAACAGGTAGTAAAACAGAAACAAGAGGTAAAACAGAAACAGGAAGTAAAACAGAAACTCGAAGTAAAACAGAAACAGGAAGTAAAACAGAAACAGGAAGTAAAACAGAAACTGGAAGTAAAACAGAAACAGGAAGTAAAACAGAAACTGGAAGTAAAACAGAAACTGGAAGTAAAACAGAAACAGGAAGTAAACAGAAACAAGAGGTAAAACAGAAACAGGAAGTAAAACAGAAACAGGAAGTAAAACAGAAACAGGAAGTAAAACAGAAACAAGAGGTAAAACAGAAACAGGAAGTAAAACAGAAACAAGAGGTAAAACAGAAACAGGAAGTAAAACAGAAACAGGAAGTAAAACAGAAACAAGAAGTAAAACAGAAATAGGAAGTAAAACAGAAACAAGAGGTAAAACAGAAACTGGAAGTAAAACAGAAACTGGAAGTAAAACAGAAACAGGAAGTAAAACAGAAACAGGAAGTAAAACTGGAAGTAAAACAGAAACAAGAGGTAAAACAGAAACAGGAAGTAAAACAGGAAGTAAAACAGAAACTGGAAGTAAAACAGAAACAGGAAGTAAAACAGAAACGGGAAGTAAAACAGAAAATGGAAGTAAAACAGAAACAGGTAGTAAAACAGAAACTGGAAGTAAAACAGAAACAGGAAGTAAAACAGAAACAAGAGGTAAAACAGAAACAGGAAGTAAAACAGAAACAAGAGGTAAAACAGAAACAGGAAGTAAAACAGAAACTGGAAGTAAAACAGAAACTGGAAGTAAAACAGAAACAGGTAGTAAAACAGAAACAAGAGGTAAAACAGAAACAGGAAGTAAAACAGAAACTCGAAGTAAAACAGAAACAGGAAGTAAAACAGAAACAGGAAGTAAAACAGAAACTGGAAGTAAAACAGAAACAGGAAGTAAAACAGAAACTGGAAGTAAAACAGAAACTGGAAGTAAAACAGAAACAGGAAGTAAAACAGAAACAAGAGGTAAAACAGAAACAGGAAGTAAAACAGAAACAGGAAGTAAAACAGAAACAGGAAGTAAAACAGAAACAAGAGGTAAAACAGAAACAGGAAGTAAAACAGAAACAAGAGGTAAAACAGAAACAGGAAGTAAAACAGAAACAGGAAGTAAAACAGAAACAAGAAGTAAAACAGAAACAGGAAGTAAAACAGAAACAAGAGGTAAAACAGAAACTGGAAGTAAAACAGAAACTGGAAGTAAAACAGAAACAGGAAGTAAAACAGAAACAGGAAGTAAAACTGGAAGTAAAACAGAAACAAGAGGTAAAACAGAAACAGGAAGTAAAACAGGAAGTAAAACAGAAACAAGAGGTAAAACAGAAACAGGAAGTAAAACAGAAACAGGAAGTAAAACAGAAACAAGAGGTAAAACAGAAACTGGAAGTAAAACAGGAAGTAAAACAGAAACAGGAAGTAAAACAGAAACAAGAGGTAAAACAGAAACAGGAAGTAAAACAGGAAGTAAAACAGAAACAAGAGGTAAAACAGAAACAGGAAGTAAAACAGAAACAGGAAGTAAAACAGAAACAAGAGGTAAAACAGAAACTGGAAGTAAAACAGGAAGTAAAACAGAAACAGGAAGTAAAACAGAAACAAGAGGTAAAACAGAAACAGGAAGTAAAACAGGAAGTAAAACAGAAACTGGAGAAAGAGTTTCGGAGTCTCACCTCCCGGTTTGACGGTAAAACTCGTCCTCGAACTGCCTCAGAACTTTCCGCCTGGTCTTCTTCTCGCCTCTCGTCTCACGGAGACTCTGAAGCAGCTGAGACCTGAACCAGGACGGTGAGGAGAGACGATGATAAGGACTTTAAATAATCGGGTAACACTTTGCATTAAGGTACACATATTCACCATCAACTAGTTGCATATTAGCCGTATATTGGCTCTTTATTAGTCATTATCAAACACTTATTAATGCCTGATTCTACATGACCAGATTCTACAAGTAATGAGCCATTAGTTTGAGTTTTTCCTCAATAACCCTCTGATTAGAGCTGATTTGTTGCAAGTAAGGAAGTTGTTGTTCATGAGTTTTGGTCTTAACCTGGTCATCTCTGTTTCTTATCTATATCTATAGAACTGCTCGGGTCCTGATAGATTGAATGGGAAGTTCATGAGATCTTTCTAGAGGGTCATCAAGAATAACTTGTATCCAATGACCTTCCCCCTCTCTGTCTGTGTCTGTGTATTCTCTTGTTCCCATTAACCCAGCCACATCTTTGTTCTTGTCTTGTATCTACATCTACGCCGGGACCCGGAGTCGAGGCTGATCCTCTTGCTGTGGTCCTGTGTCCTGGATCCTCTATCCTGAGTCCTGGATCCTCTATCCTGAGTCCTGGATCCTCTATCCTGAGTCCTGGATCCTCTATCCTGAGTCCTGGACCCTCTATCCTGAGCTCTGGATTAAGTGGTGGACTTCGGGTCGTGGCTGAACCTGTCTCTGCGGTCCTGCCTTGGGTCTCGTCATGCTGTTTCCTGATGGCTTCCTCAGGACTGTAGCTGACAACCTCGTGGATTCATCTTCTCATCACAGACACATGCATTTCCTAACATTCGGTCTCTATGCTGTGAAATGTATTATCTCTTGGATTTCCACACGGCAGAGGGTCTAAGGACAGAGGGTCTGAGGACAGAGGGTCTGAGGACAGAGGGTGTCGCTTTTCTCATACTGATATTCTGAACAGTCTGTGCTGTTGTATTTGCTGTAAAGCGTCTCTACTGTAGGCTATTTATTTGTATTATATGTACAGCACTTTGGCTCCACCAAACATCGTTTATAAATGTGCTAGATAAATAAAACTTGATTTGATTTGATTAACCTGTTCAGCCCGAGCCTGTTGTTCAGGTCTCAGGCTCGAAAATGACTTTCCCAGAACAAATGACCATATCTTCTAAAAGGGTTAAATTAATAATCTTTGTTCTCAAAGTAATGATGAACCTGAAGAGTCAGAATCAATATAGATGTTTTTATTTTAAAGTAAATTCAGATTGAACACAGTAAAGAAATGTAAATTATAGTGTCCGTCCAAAAAAAAAAAACATGACTTACAGTGAAACCACCCTTGGATGGTGGGAAGGTCGACTGAAAGCTTTAGGAACCCAAAGTACAACATATAATAAGCACCCTGTATCAAGGTTGATGCAGAACAAGTGACCTTTGACCTTTTTAGACAGATTTAGAAAAAACTCCACCTCTGAGGTCATTTGGGTGGATTTGGGCGTTTTTGCCGTTTCTCTGGAACCCATTGGTCGATTTTGATGATTGACATCTCTTTTTAGCCGTTAGAGCCAATAGAATCGAAGGGGAAGTTCCACATACACACCAACGTTACCATTGAGAAGTGGGGGCTATGCGCTCGCAGTTTTCCCAAAACGAAAGCTATCTTACGCTCTGAAATCTGAAACCTGAAACCTCGTTGTATTGCTCATGGATTATCAGAAACGATTCAAAGGGACACATTGGATTAACCTCTGGATTAACTCCAGCAGCGTTTTATCGTTTTAATGCCATTGAAGACACTTTCGATCAGAACAACGAAGAGAAGACATATTGCCGTGTTTGCTACCTAATGCCACGTGTTGTGATGTTTTTGTTTCTCATGTTGCGAGTTCTGGCCATGGAGGGATGATACAGATACCTATCGAATCTGTGTACTCTCACGATGCTAATCGATATGTGGGATTTGCATTTACGATAAGTAATAAGGGTGTTCTGAGTGAGTTCTGTTTTGCGGGCCCCATGGGGCCGGGCCCGCCCATCCAGGCTGTGGGCCCGCTGTTTTAATCAGGGCTGAATACAACATTTTAATTGTTTTATTATTATGCTCAGTGGCGGCGCCAGCGTGTACTGGGGTCGGCTACAGCCATACCAAGAAAGGGCTCAGCCCCACCATGAAGAGTGATGTTAAAGCAAGCTAAATAAAGTCCGCCGACTCGCGCGGAGTAAACTGCACAGACAGCAGGAAATACCGAAGACTAGAAACGGTTTGAAAACTTTTGTCAGGTAGTGATCATCATCTCAATAGAACATCTTTGATAATGTCTCCTGGCCAATCAGAATCAAGATAACTGCGTGGTGTTGTTGCAGGAAGTCCTGACGGAGAATACTTTTGCTGTAGTACATCTCTATATACATCGATACAACATTACGTGTTGATAGAAAACACGTAATGAACTCAGACCCCACGGTGTGATGATTGATAGGTGGGCTGTCTGTCATGTTGACACGCAGAACAATGGGGGCTCTCCTGATCCACCCTGTAGGGTCACTCCCAGCCTCTCCTCTCTGTGAGGAGCAGCAGGTCCAGCTTTCAGAACACAGTAACACAAAACTAAATACCATTCATTTGTTTAAATATGTCGTGAAGTAATAGATGTATTTATTTGTCTTCTCAAGAGAGGACCAGAATGTGTATTTTATGTTAGTATTTCAAAAGACCTCCTGGAGGAGAATCCCCCCAGACCCCCTGCAGGGGTGGGCTCTCAGCAGGTAACTCTCTCTCCTGCGGGGGAGCTGCAGGATCGGCTCCAGGTCGCCCTTTTTATTTACTACAAGACAGATGTGCCTTTTTGTTTCATTCAGTTCCATTTGGATTGAGACGGGGATAATCTAAAGCTCACGCGTCTCACTGTCGAGGGGGCGTGTATGTGATTACATTGCAAATACTGACTTCCCCCCCCGCTGTGTGGGTTAGCCCAGAGACTACCCAACACACACACTCTGGAGCCCCACTGATTATGTTTATTGTTGTTATTTGTCGGGTTTTGTCCTAATATTTATTTTTGTTTTAAATTATGTTGAAAGATTAGTTTAATATCTGAATATATATAATATAATATATGAAAGTCTGAATGAAAGTCTGCGTGCGAGACTGGGTTGGGTCGCGTGGGTGGGTCTCGAGTGAGATGCGGCGCAGCAGCCTGTCCCTTTACTCTCGCTAGGTTAGTCTGGCTTTTATCATTTATATGTATCTGCAACGCTGGAAGGAAAGGAAGAGTACGGCACCTCAGCCAGGGGCAGCTCATTGGAAGACATCAGTTACCAACGAGCTGCCAGCCGGTTCTACTTAGAAGAGAAA